>NC_133363.1:21678552-21755608 GCF_049309525.1 Garra rufa | reverse complement strand
GCTTTCATTAAGTAATATTTAAACTATATATAAAAGTAACTTTATAATATTTGTATGCCACATTATTTTTTATTTGCTTTCTCCAAGATTGCATATTATCTATTCGCAAGATCAGGGGTGGGGAACGTTGGTCCTGGAGGGCCAGTGTTTAGCTCCAACCCTAATCAAAAACACCTGAACCAGCTAATCAATGTGTTCAGGATACAGGTTGGTATTATTTATATATTTATTATTTTTTTGGAGCTAAACTCTGCAGGGACACCTCCAGGATCAAGGTTCCCAACACCTGCACTAGATGATAGATGAGAATCTATATCTGACCAACCTTTAAAGCTATCTGAGAAGACTGAGATATTGAGTTACCTATGTCCCGGTAATAACTAGTGTCCTCATAAACCAGGCTTTTGTCAAACTAACACAACACACTGAGATTCTTCAGTCAGATATCAAGAATATGTGATGATGGTCCTCATAAAACAGGTGTCCTTATAACACAGGTGTAAAGCTTCACACAAACTGACGTACTGTAATGAACACACATGTAATGAATAAGACATTAATTCTGTTTAAGTGCACAGATGAGTGAGTCATAATCACCTACAGGACAGCTAACACAAGCACTATGGCACCATAGTCTCTCTTATGCACAGAAATGCTTGAACTAGTTATTACTGAGATACTGAGTTACCTCTGTCCCGGTAATAACTAGTGTCCTCATAAACCAGGCTTTTGTCAAACTAACACAACACACTGAGATTCTTCAGTCAGATATCAAGAATATGTCCTGATGGTCCTCATAAAACAGGTGTCCTCATAACACAGGTGTAAAGCTTCACACAAACTGACGTACTGTAATGAACACACATGTAATGCAGAAAAAGACATCATTACACTGAGTAATATTTAAATATTGATTTGAAAAATAAATATTGTGCTTTTATTTGTGCATTATCATGTTAAAATAAAAGCAAGGTTTTGAAATCATTTTAAATCATTATTTCATTACATTACCAATTGTCTATGCATTTATTCCTTGGATATATTTCTCACATTCTGTTGGATTGATATTGTTCTGTATCTCATAGAGAAAATTTTTCTGTATGTAAAGTGGTGTTCTAATTTTCAGATAACTCCTAAGACCCAGCTGTCATCAGACACCAATGATTGTGGTGCGGTTGCTGTGGGACTAGATGAGGTAAATGTAGTTGTGCTGCAAGAGAATGATCATATGAAGCAAAGACATGTTTGTGAGATCTACGCTGTTAAATCAATGATACAAATGTCCAGTTTTGTTTCATAGACTCTTAAAGAGGTTGAACCACCCACTCTTGAACTGAACAATCTATCCCAGTCTGAAGTGCGAGATGTAGAGAAGGTAATGTTTTTCTTTTTTTTTCTTTCAATTTACAGTTTTTTACAGACGCGAGGGCACATTTCTCAGTACTTAGGTCACTTTTGCAAAACTCTTCACACAGTGAGCACAATGGAAGTCTATGTGGCTAAACTGAGGATCAATTATCATTGTTTTGGCACAAAATGCATTTAATAAGTACATCTCAATTTCATGAATTCTTTTCTCACTCAGACACAACAACTGACAAAAATCTTTGTACGTACAGGACATTTTGCACATGCTTACATACTGTTTTCAAAACTGTGAAACTTATGTTCAAACAATAACACAATGCAAAACTGAATAAGACGGCAAAATTCAACAGCAATATTTTAAACATGTTTCAAATCTAAAAATGCAGTTTAACCAGCCACAGCTGTTTCTCATTGTAGATGAACATCTACACAGGTGTTACTCTTTCAATTTCGTTACAAAAGGAGACAACTGCTGAATAGGTTTGTATTGTGATGTAAACGTGGACCCAGCCAGAAATAGAAATAGATTCATTCCAGTAACAGATATTGCAGTTATAAACAATATATATTGCAATTATAAACAGATGTGTCCTTGTTTTACACAAGAAAACACTGTGTAATGCTACGTGTTGTTAGTGTTTTTTAGCTCCTGTTTTGTGGGTGACAAAGTGTGTTTGTTGGCTGTCAACCTTTTCTAGTGTTCTGGAAGAATGAGTTTATTTGAGACCTGAATAAAGTATTTTGGTAGATGTAGTGCATTTTGAATGTGAAATGAACTGCTTTGCCAAACTGAAAGTCGGTTTGGAGAATTGTGTGAAGAGTTTTGAAAAAGTGACCTAAGTATTGAGAAATGTGTCCTAGCGTCTGTAAAAAACTGTAAGTGTTCAGTGTTAATGGAGTCCAGTATTTGTGCTGCTACTGAAGGACTGGAAACGGACCATTTCCAAATCCTTTGTCTTTAAAAAATGTTTGTTTTTCTTTTAATTTCAGGTGACTTCTGAGATGGACCAATTTTCATTAGAGAATAAAGACCGTGTTGAGAAGGATATGGTGAAGGTAATAAAGAGCATTGCATAATTTTAGGAAATGTTAGTTTGGTATAGTAAGAAACATCTCCATATGACCCTTGCTTCTTTAATTATGTTTTCAGATCTCACCTGCCAAAGAACATGTTTTAAGTGAGGAGCAGAGCTTTTGTGCCCCCACTGAAGCAGTCGAGGAGGTATTCACATATTTTGGTTTAATTATTTACACTGTTTCCTATTATTTACCTATATTCTGGTAACCTGCCACAGTCTAATTCATCTGCCATAGTTTTATAATGAACCAAAAATATTTTACATTTTTGCAAAAAAAATTGTAATGTCTTTGATATTGTCTTATAGTGTCTTTGCCCATTGTTTTGGAAAAAAGAATGCAGTTCAATTAAATACATAGGTTGCATGTTTCAAAGGAATAATAATAGCAAGCATTTACGCAAGCACATGGCTACTCTCTCACAAATCCTAAACTTGAAGAATAATGAACTAGATCAGGTTGCCGATTTCTTAGGGCATAACATCCGCGTCCACCGTGACTTTACAGGCTGCCAGAAGTCACTACTCAGCTTGCTAGAATATCTAAGTTACTCCTAGCCATGGAAAAGGGATGTCTGCCTGGGCCCGTATGTATAAAGCTTCTCAGAGTCAAATTTTAGTCTTAAGTGTTTCAAAATTCTAAGAGTGACGTAATTTTATTCTTATTTCTGGACTTAAGATAAAGAGTGATTCATAAAAGTTCTTAAGTGTTAAGACTAGGTCTCAGCTCCTAAATTATTTAAGAGAGTTGGAGAGGTCTCCTAACCTAGTTAGGAGTAACACAATGGCAGCAAAAAGGAGGAAACACACACTTTACAATCAAAATATGACATATTGGAGTTATATGATGATATGGAGTTGATAAAATGATACAGTCGTGACCATCAGGCATTCTTTAATGTATTTATTTTTGTAATTGACTAAGTAATAAGCATAATAACTTAATCCACTCTACAAATCAATGCTCTAGCTGCAATAATGTTTGTTTGTTTATTTTCACTGGAAAATTTGAAAGATTGTAAAAATGCAGCAAAGCACTGGTGATGCCACAGTAAGCAGGGTCTTAAATATTGTGACACTAACCTCACCAAACACATCAGTGACCAAAAGTGATGTGTGGAGGGTTTTAATGACCTCACATTTCACTTAAACCATCAAAATATAAGAAAAACACTGATCAATGTTGCTAACTGCTTTCAATTGAAAGTAGTTAAAACAGTCACACAATGTAGCCGATGAGGACATAATGGTGAGTTCACTGATCTATATAATATAAATATATCAGTGGGAGAGTGTTGTAATCTAAATAAGGTTTAGTCTCAAAGTCTCAAAAGGGGGAAGGACGTCAACAAATCTAGTGACAAAATCACTAAACGGTCACCATTGACATTGAATACAACATAATCAGTTATTAATTTTGTGTTGGTCCTCTCTTGTTTTTGCATGTTCATAATTTCTTTGTAGGACAGCAATGCCAAAAAAATATGACACATTTTACTGCATTATTATCAAAAAAATAAAAGTAAAACAATTGACTCCAAGCAAATATGCAATATGCTTACAAAATCAGTAAGACTTTTTTCTCTCTCTTGGCCACAACTTAACGGCAGTTTATTGACTTTCCAACTGACCGTCAAACCATGCTGCAAAACAAGAAACTTTTAAGTATGTGGGCTTTCTTTGAGTTCTTAGAGCTGTTCACATCATTGCTCCAACTGTAAATGAGGAGACATGGATTTCAAAGCATTAATAATAATTTGTGATAATTTTCTACAATGCAAAGCATTTGTTTAAATACACTGAAAGAGATTTAGATTCTTTATAAAAGTCTCCTACTCTTAAAAAAGTCCTACTTCTTACTAAGAATTTTTTGACACTTAAGTCAAAGTTTAAGACTACTCTTAAGAGCATTTCTTAGAAGTTTTATACATACGGCCCCTGATCTTCAGGGCAAATCACTTGATGATATTGAAGTTGAAGGTATGTCCATCCTAGAGTAGGCAGTACAGTGTAGATCTTTTAACACTCATAGGGACATTTAAAGAAACTCTATGTTCACTGTAGGACGTAGTGTAATTTGTCAGGTTTCATAAATGGTGTGGTTATGTTGTTTGATTTCTCAGTACAGGTGTACATGTTTCTCATGTTCTAAAAATTCATTTTTACTTCAAGATGAGATCAATATGACTGATTCCGGTGACAATGATCATGATGAAAGTGATTCCGATGATTCTGTGGCTGGAGCGGCAGGTGCTTCTAGTAGTGCTGGTATGTCACCAACAATATATGTTATATATCAATATATACATATTTATAAACATTTTATATATTTATAAAATACAGTTGTGGCCATAATTATTGGAACACTTGTATTTTCACCAGCTAAAAAAATGTTTTTAAGTTAGTTATTTCTGTCTTTTGCTGTAGTGTGTGTCAGAAGGAAATATCAATTTGCTTTTCCAGACATTCATTTGACCATTAATTGAAATAATCCATTGAGATTTTTGTTAGCACAAGCAGTTGGACAACAACCATTGCACCACACAGATCTCATCAAATCATCATCAAATCATCATCATCCAGTCTGTCTGGAATGACATGAAGAAACAGAACAAACTGAGATGGGCTAAATCCAGAAGGTTTTAAGAAACTTACCTGCAAAACTAGGCACAAGCTGCTTTAAATGCAAAGAATGGTCATCATGGATAAAGAAAATCTATTCATGACATCGTTTTTGACAAGCGTCCTCATTTTAGAGCATTTTTACACAATTTTAAACACCTAAAATGTTTAACAGTACTGTGGTTTTGCAGGTAGGTTTCTTGAAGTCTTCTGGATTTAGCCTATCTCAGTTTGTTCCATTTCTTCATGTCATTGCAGACAGACTGGATCTCTGTGTGGAGCACTGGCTGTTGTCAGACTCCTTGTTAAAACAAAAATCTCACTGGATTATTACAGTTAATGGCAAATTGAATGTTTGGAAATGTAAACTGATATTTCCAACTGACACACTACAGCAAAATATAGAAATAACTGACTTAAAAGCATTTTTAGCTGGTGAAATTATGGCAACCACTGTCTATTTTAGTGCAATATAACTGAAATTAAGGATGTGTCAGTATTTTCTTTCTAGTCTGTATCAACAAGTTGATATTCATTTTCATGTTAAAGAGATATTTCATCTTTTATTGTGATAACGTGTCCTCGTGTCAACACAGCACTCATGTGTCGTGGTGCTCTCGTGAACTAGCTCTCTGGGCCTTGAACATGGTAGTTGTGTTGGCTGTCAATGGAGGGACATGAACCCTTCAGCTTTTATTATAAATATCTTCAGTTGTGTTCTGAAGTTGAGCAAATGTCTTACAGGTTTGAAACAACCTAAGTACAACTACTTAATGACTTGAATTGAAAATGAATTTTCATTTTTGGGTGAACTCTCTTTAAAGCCAAAAACTGATAAATGATTGTTTGAATTTAAGTTAAAAAAAAATAATGTTTAGCAGGCAATATCCTTTTGAATGTGTTATTTGTAATGTTTTTTCTGTTTGACTTCTGAGTTTCCTGATCATTATTTAACTGATTTCTTGCAGCTGTTCAGGAGATGCCCTTTGAGAGAACTTCTGTTACTCAAGGTACCAGGGTTAAAATTACAATACTACTATCAATGTACAGTGGAATCAAAATTGGAGACCATCTATAAATACTTGATTTTTTTTGTTCTAAGATATATTGTTAATCTTTATTGCTTACAATTTGAAGGAACATTAGCTGTAGCTATATAAAAAAAATATATAGAAAAAATATTTTGTGGAAAACACTGATCAAAATTAGGGAACAGTAACCACTGTAGCAGGAAATATTACAGCTAAAATTAGAGTTTTGAGTGACTTGAGCACATCTGCATAGCAGGACATCACTGGTTTCTCAGATTGGACTGGTGTGATCTTGGTTCACTTCTTTTAACTGTAGGGGGTTTCTCAGCCATATTTTATTTGCTAAGGGTTTTCTAGAGATTTTGAGTTGGGTTTAGATCAGGACTCTGCTCTGGCCATTTCACTGAACATGACATAATATTTCCCATCTAAACTTACTCATCACTATGTGAAGTTTAGACCAGTTCTCCTCTATCCTCCCAACATGCTCATGAAGGTGAGAGGAGAGGTTTTGGGGGGACTTGAATGAATTACTGTCATTGTAAAGATGCAGTATTCAAGAAATCACAGATTTGGAATGAATAATTTCTCTTGCAGTAAAAATTAGAGTAATGCTGCCAGTTAAATAGGGTTTGTCATTTTATATATATATGTATGTATGTGTGTATGTATGTACTGTATGTATGTTATACTAATATTATTATATTATATAATGCAGTTAATAAAATAAACTTAAACACTGCCCTTCTACTCCTGTTAGGATAACTTCAAATAGGACTAAGCGATGACCTTGACATTTAGGAAACTATAGCTCATTCTCTAATTTTGATCTCCACTGTAAGTACAAGCTAGTTACAATTTACTAAAGTTTTTTTATTATTATTATACAGACAATGACAGCGAAGATGAAGTGGAAAACCCACGGAGAGGACGAAGAGTGTGCTGGTCAAATGCTGAAATTACGGCTGTAATGAAGCAATGAATTGGCCACAATGACTAAGTGCCAGCAAGTGCGCATGTTTTGAAATTTGTCAATGCCACTTTTCTCCCTAAAATGGCATGCCATGCTTATAAAACATGCTAAAGACTGAAAGGGGGGGAAAAAAACAAAACATTTTTGTTATATAAAGGTGCAATTAAATTGCTTCTAAAACACATTGACACTGGTCTTTTTTGTCGTCTTAGTTCTGTTATGTATTAAGATCAGGCACTCTTTATTCACCATGGTCTTGGTAATGCAGCATAGGGTCATGTTAGTGTGCTGTGTATTGGCCTGTGCCAGTAAATCACATCTGTCCCTATAATGTTGGAAGATGTGCAGTTGTGTATTGTGTTTATGATCCGGCACTCTTTATTCACCTTGGTCTTGGTAATGCAGCATAGCGTCATGTCTGTGTGTTGTGTATGTACAAGTCCCTGTAAAACACATTGGTCTCTGTAATGCAGGGAATTGACATGATTTGTGTGTTGTAAAATGAGTGTCCTTATAAACCGGTAGGACCCTACAAATCCCAATTATGTAATGGGCGGGAACATTTCAGGAGGGGTGTGGCTGTCCCCAAGTACCACCAAAATATCAGGTTGTCATATTATCTGTTTAATTATGTGTAGAGGGAAGTCTAAGCCAGATTCTTCATCTGCAGACTAAAACAAATTTTTTGATAGTTTTATCATCTCTGTAGGGCATTGGGAAAGGTGTGTCCCCTTAAACCACCATACAACTGGTTTGGCACTCAAAGTCCTGCTAAACCACAAAAACCAGTGTGTGTGTGTGTGTGTGTGTGTGTGTGTGTGTGTGTGTGTGTGTGTGTGTGTATGTGTGAAGCATCCCTTCAACTAGACCGTGTAAAGACGAGAAAGAGAGAGAGCAAGCCGTCATTCATAAATATGGCTCTGAAACCAGAGACAGTGTCTCTCTCTCATACACACACACACACACACACACACATTCCAGTGTCCTTCGCCGATAACGACGAGTAACCACATACAACCACACAGGACACAAAGAACCACATCCTCTCTCGTTTCTAAATCAGACGCAGCATCTATTCTCATCTCTCTCTCTCTTTTAGCGTCCACCCTTTCCCTCTCTAATGAACGTTGCAAAGTGACCTGCTGGGGCCCCGGCACAGACAGCATGGGAGTTTTGAACTTGCTTATGATACTATTATTAACATGCGTGGCGGCGGGCCCTTGTGATGCCTCGCCGTGATAAATGAGCATTCGTTAATTGGATGTCGAAAAAACTCCCGTTTCCGAAGCTTTTGACACATCCATATCCCCAAACTACCGACTCCTGACGATTTGCAATTAAATAATGGCAGGCAGGAGGAATAGCGGTTCTACAGGACTGGTGGGCAGACTGATTACTGGAGGAACGATATTAAAGAATGCAGCATAAACAGATGATTACAAAAGGGACGGCACCACCTGAGCTACCAGGGGAGAGAGGAGAAAGGGTGCAATAATTACCCATCTAAGAACCGAGATGAGACAAAAACTGTGGATATGTGTCGGGGGCTTTTGTTTTGAGTCACGTCAATTTGTGTGATGATTAATGGGACTTTTTGAGGATACGGTAGAGTCCAAAATCGAAGGCCATTAGTAAAAACGGTTCCATCATGTACTGTTTGAAGTGAATGATCAACTTCAAAATCATTTTGTTTATTTCTAGGTCTGAACAAAAAATTAATTCCAATTTGTTTTAATGCATACTCAGACTTTTGGATGAAGGCTTGAGGTAAATTTGCATTTGGCAGAACATCTAAAATACAGCGTTCTCTCCACTGGCAGCCATCTTGCAAAGTCTCTTTGCTCCTGACAGTTCACCATCATAGCCAGTAATAAATGCGGAGGTGCTCAGGGCCCGTGGTAGTGGGTTTAGGGAAGACGTTCCTTAGTAATTCCACCCCACAAACAGACAGAGACCAAAGACTAACCTGAGTCGAATGGAGATTTGCGAGCTCATAAACAGTAAACCTCTTTCTCTCCTAATCACCTTGTACAGATAAAGTGTCTTTCCTCTGGGCCCCGCCACAAACTCGGAAAGAGACTTTTGTGCACTGTCACATGCATCACTGTAAATCCCATATAAAGAACGTCTGTTATTACAGTTTCTCAAACACACACAGAGCCAGTCAGCTTTAAAACAATTTATTTTGGTACAGCATTATATTCCCAATGCTACAATGCCTCCATCAGCACTTTCTTTGCCAGGCAGAGGGGTGGGATTAATTTATATGTGCAGATTATATACGGGGCCAAAAATTACATAGACACAAGAAGGAAGATTTAACAGCTAGTGTTGGATAAGCAAAAGTAATCCAAGCTTAACTCATGCACATAAAACAAAATGAAATTAACAAGAAAGATTGAGGGGAAGAGCTGGTAGATGAGAAAAGAAGAAAAAGCACAAATACAGACCATCAGGAAATTGTAATTTCCGAGACCAAAACCATCTGGTCTTGGCTGATAATCTGTTGACCAATTTGATTAATTTAAAAAATGGGCGAGTATTAAAACTGTACCATTTTTCTTTCTTATTTATTATAGAGAAAGCCAGATTTAGAGGTTATTTGGAAGGTGAGGTGGGGCGACTCAGTGTTTGTAGGAATTAAACTGACGAATGCTTCGCTGGCATGTCTTACCTTGCACAACATAGGGCTTATAGATTCTCCCATCACTCATTTCACCCTTTCTTTCTTCAACTCCTCTAAAAAGTGGACCATTTCTCCTTGGCCTCGCCCCCAGAGCAAAACTCTCCACACCATCAATTATTTCATTCACTTTCTGAATTAGATCCATATAGTTCACCACGCCGCACTAGCTGGCATCGTCTGAACTCAGCAGAAGTTCACCTGCAGTGTGAAGCCTGTCATTCACACAGACGAGTGAAAGCGGTGTCCATGTTGTTTTAGCATTGATTAATGTCTCCAGTGGAAGGCTTTTAGCCTGCTCCTGCTAGTCTGACGTCTGCTCATAATTAGAGGAAAATATTTACCCAAGTCTAGTCTTTGTTGAAAAAAGGCAATTTGCCAAGTAATGGTGATGGCCGTGAACATTTGAAAACCATTAGGACAGTCAAATACTCGTCAAGTCACGGTTGGGTTTAGTCATGTAATGTAGTTTTCTTGTGACATGACTGAAACCTTTAAAAACACCCCTTTATCGATCTCAGATAAATGGCGAGCAGTTTTGCCGTCCTTAAATTTGATTTGTGTCTCTCATTTCTCTATTCTGTTCAGCTTTGTCAATTTCAGCACAGACTGAGCAAACACGTATGCCAAATCAAAGTGTCAGTCATTAATTGTTTAATAATATTCTGTCTGATGGATGGCAAATTTACTGATTTTAATTAATCACACTTAACCAAAGTTGTACAGTCAACGAAAACATGAGGTAAAACATAACAGTAATGTATTTTTTTTAAGATGTCTGTTATTAACTGAAATTAGAAGAAACATTTACAGATAATTTACTCACCCCTTTGTCATCCAAGATGTTCACGTCTTTCTTTCTTCAGCTGTAAAGAAATTGTTTTTTGAGGAAAACATTTCAGGATTTCTCTCCATGTAGTGGACTTCTATAGTGCCTACGAGTTTAAACTTCCAAAAACTAGTTTAAATGCAGCTTCAAAGGGCTCTAAATGATCCCAGATGAGAAAAAAGGGTCTTATCTAGTGAAACGACTGGTTATTTTCTACAAAAAAAACTGACAGTTTATATACTTTTTAACCTCAAATGCTTGTCTTGTCTAGCTCTGAGTGCACTCTGTGTGTTCCAGTTCAAGACAGTTAGGGTACTTTGAAAAAAGTCCCATCTCATTTTCTCCTCCAGCTTCAAAACCAGAATACACAGAGTACACACAGAGCTAGACAAGATGATTAAAACAAATATAAATTGTATTATTTTTAATTTTTAATTTTTTTAGAAAATAACCGATCGTTTCACTAGATGAGACCCTTATTCCTCAGCTGGGATTGTTTGGAGCCCTTTGAGCTGCATTTTGAAAGTTCAAACTTAAGGGCATCATAAAAGTCCACTATATGAAGAGAAATCCTGAAATGTGTTCCTCAAAAAACATAATTTATTTACGACTGAAGAAAGAAAGACATGAACATCTTAGTTGACAAGGAGGCCCTTTAAAAGCCATCGGAATATTACTTCTTAATAATAAAAATAAATAAATAAAAGAAAACACTCAGAGGTCTTCATAAACTAGACAGGACAAGGTTTAATATTCAGAATATATGAATGTAGTAAAACTACTTTTTATTTTTTTAAATTGTATTTGTTTGTATATAAGGTAATAGTAATAACAATTTGAGGTAAAATTGGGGAAAATACTTCATTTGATAATTCATAACACACTGTTAGCCAAAAATATTGTTTTATCCAACTTTTATAAAAGTATGTGTTTAAATAGATCTTAGAAACTTTGCTTTCACATAAAATATTTTTTTGCTGTCATGTAAAATCTGATTTAGCATCTTATTCCATGTTCTCCTTTATAACATCTTTACTTTTTTTTAATTGAATATATTTTTTGAAAATAGACTAACATATGTTACAAAGAAAAAAATACCATGAGTGGAGTAACACATTACCCTCAACACTAAAAGGATGCCTTGCAAAGCAGACCAGCCTAATATTATATATACATGCAGCACTGTCAGCCATATTGTTCAGTAACAGCAGAGCTAGCGGTTTCCTCCGAAGGGAACCTGCTCTATCGAATAAATCACCTCTGTGTGTTTAAGACAAATGAGGCTGCTAGCATTGCACCTGTTAGAAAAACATCCTCACTCTTATGCAAGGCCTCTAAAGAACAGAGCTTCCTTCATAATAGTGACCACTGCATATTAAGCCACCTCCGTGACAACAAACACGCTGGAAAATAGGGAGAGAATGAAAACAAAGCTTAAACAAAACAATAGAGGGAGCTCGACTTTAGCGCTTATTTCTATTTATCATCCTTCTTTTCTCTTTGACCATCAAAAAACCCTGAAGATTAGGCCTAGGCTGTAAGCAGCGAATGGGTGGGGGTTTGTGGGGAGGGGGAGTCGTTTCATTCTGGTTTTTCCGTGGATAAATCGGACACAAATATTTCTTGCCATGGCCTACTTGCTGAGCCTTGGCCTTATGCAGAATTCAATTCCAATTTGTCGCTTGGTTTCTGCTTGTGTTTGTGTGTGTGCATCCTCGGGGGTGGGTGTATTGTTTGTGGGTATTGTGAGTGGATTTGAGGAGCCCATCTTATGGATTAAAACCTCTCTCCGGTTTTGTCAGATCATCCAAGCACTGTGGCACTAAATCAGTGTGGGTGGTTTTTATCATTATGTCAATCCAACCACCATCAGCCCCTTTCACTACAGCAAATGTTGTGTCTAAGGAGGCCCATGCATGGAGATCAAACACATCAGAGAGAAAGAAAGACAGAAAGAAAAAAGAAAGAATTGTTTAACTACAATGTACTAACATTTAAATTAATCATCTTATACAATGTTGTGTACACACATGTTTTAAATTGCACTTGTATTAAAAAAAAAAAAAAACACAAGTACAATAATTGTGATTAATTTCTGTAATTACATCTATAATTGTACCTTAACCCATCCTTAAACCTAACCACACCTCTAAACCGATCCCTAACCTTGTCCATATTCCACTTTAATAGTAGTAAAAGAAAGAAAGAAAGAAAGAAAGAAAGAAAGAAAGAAAGAAAGAAAGAAAGAAAGAAAGAACTAGGAGATCACTCACTTGTGTTTAATTTTTAAGTATAACAGCAAGAGCTAAGGAAAGACTGACAGTAACATGGGACAGAAAAACAACGGGATACAAGAAGCAGCAAAGGAAGAGAAGGAAAACAATCTGATAGAAGTCCTTTGAGAACGGAGGGCTAGATTGATGGGGAGAATATAAGGAAGTCCATGGCTAAACTCAGAAAGCCACGGGTGCTGGTAAACTCCCTCCTCGGCCCTGCCTCGTATCGCCCATGGCTAGTCATTATTTCCTTAGAGTAACCACACAAAAGCCCTGAACGCCACACACACACACACACACACACACACACACACACACCTTTTGTTTCGCATTCTAGGCCCCTCAAACCAGGTGTGTCTCTCTTGTTTTTTTGTTCAAGCCGCTAATCCTTTTTTCCGGCAAGGGTTGTAAATGCATTTCGTCTTTTCTGTCAGAGTCAGGTGATCGTGAGGTAATTGTCAGCGTCTTGGAGTATTTTATGCCGGCTTCTTTTTACATAATGAAAAACAATCTTTGCTCCCTTCAGGGCTCACTCATCCCTCTTTCAAAGTCTGCGCTCTTTGTACCTCCGAACACTTTTGTTCTTTTGTTTGCCGAATCGGCCTCTTTGTGTGTTGTGGTATGTGGGAGGTTAAACGCGCATGAGTAGAAAAGTTTTATCTACTGTTTTGACATAACTCTGCCTTCACCTGGCTCTCCGTAACACGTGTGTGTGTGTGCATTTCCAGTGGCCGTATGTCTACTTTGCCACTACTTGCAGCCCGAAAAAGACTAAACCTTCAGAACGCAGTGGGGAGCATACAGTTGTTGGAAAGACTTGAATGAGATTCGTCAGGCCCCAGGCATATTTTACATGACATTTCAATAATTATGTGCCAATGCATATTCACCTCACAACAGGCACCCAATGAAAAGCAATGCCAAAAATAATTCCCTGAACTGTCAGGTGTTTATTTTATTTGTCTAGCTGCCGCCACGATTCCTTTCTTTCCCTGACCTTGCACTGTTTTTCAATTGACATGCAATTTCTAGACATCAAGGCACTTGCTTGGAAAACATTCAGATGCTGATGAAAAGAAAATGCTGCCATAATGCATGACTTGAACAGTTATGACAGAATTTGTTCTTTTTTGTCTGTTTGCTGCATGATCTCCCAATGTTTATTTTTAGAAAGAAACAGATTAATTCTGTTAAATGCGATGGTTTGAGAGACGGGCGCTTTTCTGTTCGTGAAAGGTCACGGTTCGTGCTGAGAGGTGTGGGACAGAGGCACAGCGAGAGCTTTGAGGTGAACCTCCCAAATGCCACCAATTGACACGTGCAGAAACGTCTCCTCATGTCACACTCGTTCTGCCTCACCTACACTCATTCTCTCTGCGAGCGGAACACCAGTCTGTTTCTTGTTTAAAAAGACAAAGAAGGGGAGGAGGACGAGTGAATGGAGGCAGGAAAAGAATGCCAACGGCCTCAGTGGCTTTGCCGCTGGTGCTGCAGGGATGCATCTTCCTCCTCTCACGCCTTGAGCTCTCACTGCAGTGTGGTAGTCTACTCATACATCTCAAAACAGGGGCAGATTTATACTAGGCCAATGCCAAAGAGACCGCTGGAAAACCTTTCAGAATGGATCACATTTTGCAGCGAGAGAAAGAAATATTAGGCGGCTACAGAAGCAGATAGCGAAAGTACCTTCACGGCCGCTGTTAATCTCTTCTTCACCGCAAAGTGATCCATCATATTTAGCTAAACATAGACCGACGGTGTTGTCTGATTGGTGCAGACGACAGTCATGTGATACAGTTGGCAGGCAATGAGATTGTTAATGATATTCAAAGTGTTAAGATACTGATTCGTTGACTTTTCGCCCTCCTCCAATCTCTCTCTCTCTCCATTCTCGCTTTATCATGCTTAATTTCCAGCTCGGTAATTAAGCTGATCCGATACCTGATGTGATTGCAGGTACTTCAAAGTCTTGCCACAAAGTGATGGTGAGCGTCTCATTTATTTGAAAGGTCTTGCGGCCATCTCTGCTAATGCCTGCCTTGGATTTTAATAAGAGCACTCAAAGAAACAGCCTTCGACAATTATCCTAATGTTCCGAGAACTTAAAAATAGCAGTAAATAAAATGCATTTGACCAGAGAGAGTGAGTGAAATGTTTTTAAAAGTTACCCTTATGTTTTTCCCTGTGTATTTTAATTCAAACAAATATTCAAACTATTCTCCATGCATCTCTGTATAGGTTAAAAAACAGGGTATTTTCTGACATGAAAGAGTTGCATAATATTATAGCGGGGTTATAGAATTCTCTATATTTTGGCTGCAGTACAGATAAAACGCTAAATCTTCTATGTTGTGAGGCTATTGTGCGATTCCTTTTAACAAGCCTTGGAATATTGAATATGTATTCCAAGGCTTGTCAAGCCTTGGAGCTTGGGAGTCTTTCAACAAGCTCAGCAAACGTCTAACTCATTATTCCCCTGGGTTATTTCCGGTTAGAGGACTTTGGGAATTCCTGGAATGATTGGCTGCGACAACAGGACATCAAAAGGTAAGAAACTAACTGCTGCGAATGCCAAAGGTTAGCGCTGTCAGTCAAATATGCCAGAAAAACATGCAAAAATCACACGTAACATGATAACCAGTAAGTCTCCTTTCACTGAAAAACAGCTTTAGTGAAAGAGTGTAATCGAACTAATAGTACTATTCAACCCCTTTAATCAACCCAAGTAAATTAGCAGTGTTAAATCAGAACACTGTTGACTCACTGCTGACAAAAACATTGCGTGCTTGAACATTTGTTCCATCATAACTTGGTTAAACACCCTCTTAACTCTGTTGTTAAACTCCCTCTCACCCTTTGAACGTATAAATTAGGATTATTTGAGATAATGAGAGACACATTCCTAAGGTGCAACATTGTGGATGATTTGGCTGTTGGAACAAAGCAGCCACAAATCAGAGGCCAAAGTGAGCCAGATTGATTTTTTTTTTTTTTTACGTTAGAGGGCAGTTCTGTTGTAGACACCGGGAATGCCTGCATAATTGCAGAGCTTCTAAAATGTTTAGTGTTTTTATGTTCAGGAAGGCTCCACCTGTTCACAAAAGCCAGGTGACGCACAAACACTTGGCAGGAAATGCAAGTGAAATACTGCTTGCTTGTTTTATACAGGTCTACTATGGCACTCTGCCTGAACAATACTTGCCACTTCACTGAACTCCCAAAGCCTGAAGTTCACAGACGCTAGCGGGGCGAGCTTGTTTTTGTTTCGCGCTGATTAAGAAAATTTGCACGTTTTCACCTCCTAGCGCTAAACGTCCTGACAGTCTCATCTAAAAGCAACTGGAAGATGAATTGCTGAGTGAAGTAAAATATGACATGGTTACACAATTCAAACCACTTACTAACCGGAAAGACCTGTTTTTATTGGCTCAAACACAGAGACGAGGCCTATCTATAGTGCAACTGCTTAACCAATAGCACTTTTCCTGTTTGTGAAAATAATTTGAGACAGGAATGTTGGAATAATGGTCTGAGCACGAATAAGTATTTGTGCTTTGGGTGAGAATAATCCTGTTTAATGATCTGTAACTGTTTTTCTGTAAAACAGAATACGCATGAGAATGCAAGTGTATATTTTACCGAACAGGATCAACCACAAAACATGTCACATGTGCACACTCAACCTTACAAGTGTAGCAACTTGCCCATAATCCTGAACCTGATTCCAATTTTCTGATAAAGAAGAGCTCTATTAACTCTTTAGCGCTGTGTGACTATAACAAATGACCTTGAATCTCAGGTCTGCCGACGTGACGCTCGTACTTCTCCTTCCATTGTCCCAAACTGATTGAAGCAACAAAGTCCAAACAAAAATAGCAAAGGCTGCACACAAACTTTCTAATGAATGCAAATGCCAGTAAAGGTGGCCTGTGATGCTTGTCATTGCTTTAGTGATCTCTCTCCCTCTCTCTCTCTGTACAATTATCGGCCCCGGCTTGAGTTCTGGTGAAATAAAATATGAGGTTTATTGGATTGAGGCTCTACCGAGCTCTTGAAATATGAATAGCTTTAATTAAAAGTGACTGGCATTGCCATCTGGCCCTCTGTATCCGGCTTCTCTAATGAAGTGAGTGTACGCGCAGTGTTCATTTATTTATTTATCTGTTTGTTTGCTAATGGCCAAGTTGCTAAGACAAACTTAAGAGGTACAAGTAAATTCTAAAATATTATTTTTTCAGTACTACAAATGAGTTTGTTTAATATCTATAAAGTTGTTACTTGTTTTTGTTTTGTTTTGTTTTTTGGCTGAAGACAAAATTACCAATGTTCTCTCTTTTCTATATAATTCACACTTTTAATCTCTATCGAATCAAAATGTAGGACTAATTAAACAGTACATTTTTAACAATAAAAGTTTCAATCAAAGTTTGCATTGACGCCATAGACAAACCATTTTTTTTTCTAATAACCTTTCATAACCATTTTTTCACAGTGTGAAGAATGTTAAAGGATTGGTTCACTTTCGGAACAAAAAAAAAAAAAAATACAGATAATTTCCCCACCGCTTTGTTCATTTCTTTCTTTCTTCAGTCGTAAAACAAATCGTTTCTTGAGAAAAACATTTCAGGAATTATCTCCATATAGTACACTTCAATGGTGCCCCCAAGTTTGAACTTCCAAAATGCAGTTTAAAAGGGCTCTAAACGATCCCAGCCAAGGAAGAAGGGTCTTATCTAGCGAAATGATCATCATTTTCTAAACAAATTGACAATTTATATAATTTTTTAACCTCAAATGCTTGTCTATGTTTGTCTATGTATATGCGTAGTCTGTGCAATTCGGATTAATACAGTTACGGTATGTTGAAAAACCCCCATCTCGTTTTCTTCTTCAACTTCAAAATCGCCCTACATCACTGTTTTACTAGTTTTTTTTTTTTTTTTTTTTTTTGTAAAGGGCATTTGATCTTCTTTGCATGTTCACTTTGTAAACACTGGGTCAGTACTTCTGCAGCAATGTACTGCAGGATGGTTTTGAAGTTGGGGGCAGAAAACGTTTCACTAGATTAGACCCTTCTTCCTCAACTGGGTTCGTTTAGAGCCTTTTGAAGCTGCATTTAAACTGCATTTTGGAAGTTCAAACTTGGGGGCACCACTGATGTCCATTATATGGAGAGAAATCCTGAAATGTTTTCCTCAAGAAACATAATTTCTTACTTACATCCTGGATGAGGTTCTTCATGGAACCACACAGTTAAAAAAAAAAAAAAAAAAAAAAAAAAAAAGTAAGTTGTAAATGAATTACTTAAGTACTATTTACAGGAAAATACCATTTTTATGTCAGTTTAATTCATTGTTATTTGCAGTTTCTTTGTGATTGTATGTGAAATTCAATTTCTAGTAATTTCTGAGTGAAAACTGTTAAATTTCTCCACTTTTTTGTTCTGTGTATCTTTATTTTTAATAGCGTGAAGTACTAAAACCAAACATCAAGCAAAATAACAAAGAAAATATCAAATTAATCCAATACAGTCTGCTCTGTCTAAATCTATTAATGCGTAATGCTGGAAGTGAATCCTGAAACACAATTTCCAATAAAAAGCTGTCATTTGTATTGATTCATAAACACTGATCTGAAGTGATCATTTCAGTTCCCATCATCTCCAATTGCACTAATATTGGGCTCTACTGATCCGAGACCAGCTGTTGATTATATGAGGTTATATTCAGCTAGATCACTATTCTTGCTTTGAGACATATTATACACCCAGTATCCGTCCGCAGTCGTGATAAGATTACAGAAACACTTAAAGTCTAACAAGCAGACTCTAGAGACAGACGTCTCCAGGGTTCAAACGGTGGTCAGAGATTTTTGCACAGCGTTCCTCTAGAGAAAGCCTATCTGTATCATTTGCAAACGCTCCACTGTCTCCAAGGAAAATAAAGCATTGTCTTTCTATCTGTTTGTCTGTCTGCCGTAATGAAACTACAAAGTTACAGGATAATAACATCTAAGTGATGATGTCGGAAAGCAGAACAACCCTCAGGGAGAGAAGATGCAAGTCCCATGGTTCGCACAGGGGAGTGAAGAGAGAGAAGGAAGAGATAAGAACGAGGAGTAGAGCAAATGTATTGACTGGATGATCATCGATTGACAACGAGCAAGTCGAAGAGCGGGATTTTTCCAGAGAGTCAATCAGTCTCTCTCCCGTTTGCTCCCTCGCTCTCTCTCACTCCCTTTCACAGGTACATTCATGTGCACATTAAAGGAGGAAATATCTAATCGTTATTTACTGTCGATATGTTATATGTTTGTGCAGCGTGTGCTGCCTTGACATTTGTTTGTGCAAGAGAAAAAGGAATTGAAAAAAGAGCGGAAGAGAGAAAGAGAGAGAGCGTGTGTGTGTGTGTGTGTGTGTGTGTGTGTGTTTTGGAAAACCCATCTTCACAGCAGGGCTTCTTCATTAGGGGGGACATCCAGTTCCTCCCATGACCTTAATCCCAAAACAAACAAACACACTCACAACAAAAACCTCAACAGGATCCCAATCACACACATCCTTCACAAGCATAATGACCACAATTACAGACCTTCACTGATTCCTTCTTTCAAGTGATGGCATTTTGCCCATCTGTTAACTACAGGGGTGTGTGTGTGTGTGTCTGTATGATCTCCCGTCCATATTTTAATTGACTCCAGGTTATCAGAGCTGTAATACAGCATTAGGGAAGCAGCACTGTGAGGGGCAATGACTGCCATTTAACCGACTTAATTAAGTGCTTTCCATAAGAAGGACACTGAGAATGTTACCCTTTCAACATGGAAAAACCCGCAACATTCTTTGCCGTCTTGTTGTGCTACAGACTGAGCAAGACGACCTTGTTTTATTTTCTTACAAAACACGATTAAGCGCAGCTTGCAGTGTTTCAACTAAGCTAGCAAAAAAAAGTATGTTTTCCTTTTAAACAAACAAAACAAAGCTGCCTTCTTCGAAAGCACATATACCGAACAAATACTGAATATTTTAGTTGTGAAATAACACTTGTTTTGATTTTAAAAATAATTTACATTTATTTAAAAAAAAATGTGCAAAGAGTCTTAGATTTTCCTCCCTAGAATAATATGTGCATATCACATGCACTACTAGAAGATTTTTAGATCTTTATAAAACGAACTGATTTAAAAACAAATATGAACTTTAAGGAGAGTTATTTAATTATTTAATTATTTAGTTAAATTAGATTATGTGTTTGTGTGTGCAATTTAGTTTTTTATCATTCTATTAAAAAAAGTAAAAATAAATCACTGGATGGATAAAAGTATCTATCAAAGGATAGGATTTTACAGGATTTTTTAAATATTGATCTGATCATTTAAAATTTGCTGTATGCAGTTACATTTTAAGTTTATGTATGAAAAATAAGAACAAAGAAGAAGAAGAAGAAGAAGATTTTTGAACCTGTGTAAACTAGGGGTATAAATGCTACGTTATATCAGAGGTCGCGTTAACCGAAAATTGTCCGTCATTGACTGAATTTTTGTTGCAATGACGGAAAAATCTGAAGGCCGTCCGTCACTTTGACAGATTACATAGAGGGTGATCTAGTGTAATTATTAGCTGTAATTCACACCCCTGTCCAGTTAGTGGCGAGTGCGCTCCAGTGTGGCAACAGAACACTTAAGAAACTGTTTTAAAAATATCTTTAGCCTTTTGCTATGCTTTTGATTACAGATAGGTAGTAGTACTAAGAAGCTACAACGATCTATCATGCCACATTAAAGAGCGCCAAAACTGTATTTATTGCTTGAATTTACTAATGAAATTGAATTTGAAATTTGAGACTTTGTTTCATTGCGATTTATTGGATGGGAGGCGCCATATGTACTTGTTCATCGACTGAAAACAGCATAGACCAAAAGATCGACTGGGATTTACTGATCAATATTGCTCATTAAAATGAGAATATTAAAATCGATGTCACTGCGGGGTGTGGTGTTGAACATGAAAAGTTAAGCAGTCTCATCTGTTCTCTTCAACATATTAAAAATTAAAACGTGAACAAAAATAAATGCAATTAAATGTGTGATAATTAAAATATGAAAATTAAAATGGGTGATAAGTAATTATGATGGAATTTTTACGACCCTGTCCGCAATGTAACAGTCTAACGCAACCTCTGCGTTATATATATATATATATATATATATATATATATATATATATATATATATATATATATATATATATAAATCTTCAAAACACTTAATGAGTAATTTCTAAAATTAAAAGTCCATTATATGTAAAAATAAATGTCTGTATTTTAGTGTTAAGCCATTGAAAGGTAAATATCTCCAAATTACACTCAACTCGTATGATCACACACTTAAAAGTGAGTATGGATGATGTCCCCTGAGAGAGCATTAAAAGCATTAAACGAACCTAACACCGACCCAAAAGACTCTGTCAAAGCGGAACTAACCCACAGCATGCCTAAGCCAATTATAGAGCCAAACACACACACACACACACACACACACACACACACACACACACACACACACACACACACACACACACACACACACACACACACACAGGACATCTCTGTCATGAAAGAGACATTGACAGCGACTTTGCTGGGTCGCAAGTGTGACCGGCTGTGTATTTGAGTGTGTATGAGTCTCTGTGTGTGATGTTTGATAATGCATGAGCCCAGCAGAGCACATCAGCTTTGAAAATTTTCAGCGGCAACTTCTAACTGCATTGAATGCATAAGCTATTGTACTAATGTTCACTTCTGCACAGTTCTAAGCCGAACATAGTCTCCTGACTTTTCTATTTTCCCCATATCTCTCCCTCTCTAAACCCCTCTTACACGCACACACACACACTGATTCTCCTAAAGATTGGGAGCAGCAGGGTGAGGCATCTCTTTTATTTATCAGAAAGTGATTCATCTGTTTGTTTGTATCTGCCCTTGAAAGATCTTACAAGAAAGATAGAATGGAACAGGAAGAGAGGGAAAAGGCAGAGACGTGAGGTGGCAAGAGAGAATGAAAATGGGAGAGAGGACATACAGAGAAAGAGAGAGCTAGATGAGAAGAGGAACGGGTCATTAAATGATTACTAATAAAACATCAGAGAAAATGTGTGTGCCTGCGTCTCTGTGCATTCATCCATCCAAATGTCCATAACTTCCTGGAACTGTAGCGTTTGAGACTGAATAAATGCGATGAGAGCACAATCAGATACGCCGTTAACTTTCCTAACCTTGGAAATATTGACAATGGAAAGACAATGTCTTTTGATGATATCAAATATATAACCTATGTACGTCACAAATGACAAAGAACTACTATAAACAACTTTTCAACAGCCATCAGCATAAGTTTTCTTAATTTTCCCTTCTGCTCTTGAACAGAGGGTCTGACTGATGGCCAAATTCATAGTTTTGATCTAATCAGCCTTGCATCGATCTCCCAGTGACCAATTATTTTAAGCTTAGTCTGAATTAGAGCCAGACTTTAATTGAGGCTAATTTGCTGCAGAATTGTCTAAATGCAAAAAGATTCAGGTCCTACGCAGCAAGTGGGCTAAAACAACGTCCCTTCCACCAAGCCTATTTAATCTACATTTAGGCTGTGATCAAGTTAAAAATCTCATTCTTCAGCGTCCATCAAGCGTCCATTTGTGAGACCTTTGACCTTCGACCTTTTACAAACCACAAGGTTTCAGTGTCATATGGCTGGTCTCAAAGAGGTAACACAAGACACACGGCAAAATTTAGTGCTATGGACCTGATAACTTGACTCTAAGAGAAACACTCGCTCCGGCTCTTCTAACATGTACTCTGATGAGCAAGCAGAATAGACATTCCACAGAAAATGGCACGCTGAGCTCACACAATACGCACCTGTTGCTGATAAAGTATCAAATGTGGACAAGACAGCCCTTAATGTTCGACAACTGCTACCGAATACCGTCCCAACAGTGGCTCCATTGATAGAGACCCAACATTGGTTGGTTGGTCATTAACAATGGAGGTAACTGTTGACCACAGAACACTTCTACAGGGGATAGGTAACTCAGCCACAGTGAAACTAGATACATGCTCTTACTGTTCAAGCCCTTTCACCTGTTAAACCCCTACAATTGAAAGAGCGCGATAGGCACAGCAGCATATCAGACTGACAGTGATTACTGAAAAACAGCCAAAATTACTCAAGCGAAAACTTGAAAATGCGTTTTTGCAACTCACCACGACAGAGTAAAAGTGAAGAAAATGATATTTTAATCTATTGATCTGGTACACAAGCAAAGCTCTTGTGAATTGATGTTTAGAAGATGAGTTATGTCTTCAATGAAGCAGCCTTGACCTCATCTGATTCTGTAAAAAAAATATATTATGCTGGTTGCAGAGTTTTCAGGCTTAACTGTGAGTCTACACTACGTTAACCGACCTTTAGCTCTTACTAAGTAAACACAGAAAAATGAATAAAAAAGGACTGTATATAAAAATAAATTGTGAGTTGTTTAGCCAGTCATACTAAACACTACAATCACAGTATCATACTTAGCATGTAAGTCTAACCTAGCAATTCCCGCCTATTCAGACTTTTCTATTCATATCTATGTATAACCCAGCATCTGTGAAACTGTAGTGTCAGCGTAGCTGTGTGTGAGTGTGTGGCCTTTTGTGAGAATTTCCCTATCTTGTTGACTGATGAGTATGTCTCTTTTTATTTAGCTGTTTAGCTTAACTCTGACTTATCTTTTTTTTTGTGTTTGCCCCTACCATTTTCCATATGCTCTGCCTCACCGACACTGCCATCGGGCGTAGTCCTCTCATAGGCGTCTTCGGGTAGAGGGAGGGCACCTAGTCTGGGGCCGGACGAGCTCTTGCTGCTGGGCGTCTCCGACTCCTCCAGGCCACTGTCGTAGCAGCTTTGCAGCGAGCCCTGGTGCGGGTCCTGTGGCTGGCTCACCACAGAGAAGGTCACTCGGCGGAACGGCTACAAGAGAAGAGATTGCTGGGGGTCACTGGACTGAAGAGGTCGAAGAAGAGGGGTTGATGGGTAGATTTTTTTGGTGGGGGGTGTGGGTGGGATAATTTTCATATAAAGTACTTCGCCGTAGCTCTAGTTAGATCAGCGCACTGCGCTGCATGCTACAAAACGACACCAACAGCATCTGGATTAATGGCTCTCTCTCTAAGTAGTAAATATATGTAGCTTGAAAGCAGCGTTCGGCAAGGGAAGCTAAAAAATAAACAAAACAATACTAATGAGCTGCACAGCACTTGTTTAATGGATTCTCACATGAACAAAAAATGGTAGGATAGTACGTTTAATGCCCACAGGAGTAAGTACAGATGCCACACTTGGCATTGCGGTTTAAATATAGCGGCGGAGGTCTGAAGGACGTCAAAGTCTCCTTGTGTGGTTTACTTTATAGCAAAAACAGGACAAGAGGAGCAAGTATGGTCCCGATGGGAGATAGAATGGAACACATGGCTACAGGCTAATAAACAAGTGCATGGATCCACACACACATTTTTCAAAGTAACTAAAGAACAAATAGGTGAAAGGATGCACACAGGAGTAATAAACTGGTACACGGAGACTCGTGCGAATTTGTGCTCTGCGCTCAGGACCTTTGATTTTCTTCCTCTCTGGTTGTCTCAATTGAGAAATGGCACAAAAGACAGCACGATCGGAGGAGATGACTGACAGTGGGCCGGGAGAGAGATAAATTCTTTTGGTTTGTGCTGAGATCCAGCAAAAAAGAAAGCAGGGAGACAAATTAAACTAGGAAGGACATGAAGTCTACTTGATATGCTTTATTTCAATCAAGCGATGAACTATTTTTGTGTTTTCTTGTTATCAAAGCGAAACGTCTCGCTACAGTGGTATACTGATACCCTTTAGAACTTTGTAAATGGGAAAATGAATTTGTTGTCCCGATTTAACTGGCTGGGTTAAACAAGAAGAGGACTTTTTGTCCTTCATATCCCAATGAAATACACTGAGATAAGGGATACATATGGGCTCTGAGCTAAATGAGTGGCTGGAAGAGCGGGAGAAAATGAGAGCACGAGAGAAAGAGAGCGAGAGAGAGAGAGAGAGAGCTGAAAGGTGGAAATTAAATTTTGATAATTTAACTAGCATTGGAGCCTTGTAATTAAACCATTGACTCTTCCTGTCTGGGTAAGTGAAAGCAGAGGCAAAAAAGAGGAGAAGACAATGGAGGAGAAGTGATCCCTCCACCGTCCCATCATTCTTTCTGTGTCTCATTCTCCAGCCTATTACTTACTCAAATTATCCTACACTGATCGCCAGTGCTGTTTAGAATGTGTGTGTGCTGCGTGTTGAAACATAATTCAAGACAACTCAACAGAAAAGAAACCTGTTATTGTTTATGACGGTCATGACAGAAAAGGGACATTTCTTAGGTTTTCTTAATTATAAATAAATGCAATTAAAATGAAATATTTGTTAAACAAAACTATAATATTATGTTAAGTTCAATCAAAGCTAAAGAAATTAAACTTCAACAAAAAATTTAAAATAATACAATAAATCAAATAATAAATGTAAAAAATAAAAATAAAAAGATCATGCTTAAATTATAACATTTACTTTTATACAGTATAACAACAAGCCCTGATACTGTATTTCCATCCACCAAGGAAACCTTGGTCTGAAAAGGTTGCAGACCCCAGCTCTAAATAAATATAAACACTAAATATAAATATAAATATTCTAACCGCAGCAAAAGTTCGGCTGATGTATTAAATAGACACTAACAAAGCAGCAGCGTCTCTAAGTGTTTGCCTCTGGCCCTCTCCCCGCTGCCCCACTTCCTGTCACTGCACATTTTCTTTCAGGAATATTAAACAAGATGGAGCACCATCATTCACTCCTCTTTTTCTTTCCAACTCGCTGCCTTTCAGACTGAGTGGCCTAACACTCATCATTACTCCAAATTGTCCCTTTAATTTGACACGTCGCCATAGTCTTGGCATTTGTATTCTGTCAGGTTAGTAGGGCCTGCCTTTCAATGTAAAGAGTGCACACACACCCACATTAACGCACACACAGAAATGGCCATTCAATGTCTATGCATTTATAATGAACACGCATATGCACATATCCAAGTTTCATTCATATTTCTCTAACATGCCCTTGAACAAAATATCTCCAAATTGAGAGATGAGAGAGTCTGTCATCCACTGATGACCAGTAAAACTTGCTTTGTCATCACACGCCTAAAATATTCGAATAACACTAAAGAAGCCACATGCACGCATTTGGCATTCATTCTTATGCTGCGTTAATTTATTTATTTATCTTCTTCATTTCTCTGGCTAATGTAGAGATCTTGGCAATAAATCATGTTTCCATGTAATTACAATCAACATTCAACAAATGAATTGAAATAAATATTCATGGGCTAAAAATTTCACTTTGGATAGTCAAACATTTGTTGCATAATTAAATAGAAGCCCACAGGGGGTCTCGCTATTGCACTGAAATAACGGATCAAAATGATGTTTATGTATCAAAGCTCCATTCTCTCTCTCTCTACCTCCAAAATGAAATGGCTGCCTCTGCAGCTAAGTGTGACAGCAATCAAAGTCCCACGCTGAAGAGTTGAGGCTTAAATTACCCACAAATGAACTGAACTTTAGATAAATTGGTAGATTGTGGCATTATGCTTGGTGCAAATGCAATTTTCAAATATAAGAGTCAATGAATGTCATGCATGAAGAATGGCGAGATGGGAAAGTGGTTGGCCATGCGAATATAGATAGATTGGTTTATTGATTGAGCATTGATTGGCTGGGCTTCCCTACCGTGGAAGCTTTATGAAGGACGGATTTAATTAAATCTTGCACATACATTTGTATGTTCATCCTTTTGTGCCATTTCTAGTCATCCTATGTCTGAACGGCTGTAAGACCCCCTGATGAGATGCACATGGCTTTCATTTCTACTGTAAACGTACCCTTTGTCATCTTCTTTGCAAAAAAAATGGAGGTCAGGTTCTGGCCATGTCTGACCGCTGGTTGCTTAACTGCAAAATGTGTCCCTATTTATTTGAATTCACTCTATATACATATATGTCTTATTAGCAGTGTGTGTAATTATTATGATAAATAAAGAGAGATCTATGAGGCAATACATGCTAAATATTAAATGTGCAGTGATGGAAACTGAAGTGCTATTCAAATGCCATGCAACAAGAATACCTGTAATTTTAGGGGGGTTCATCAGCGTAGGTGGCAATACTGTTTTAAAAACCCCAGCAGAATACCCAGTGGATTTGCATTCATTTCAAAAGTAACTCTATTCTGTAAACAAGCTCATTTTCTGTCTCTCTTTTCATTTTTTGAAGAAAGTGTGTGTGTGTTTGCATATCTTGGGTGTATGTGGGTAGTGGAATGACCTATATCCATGAACCACGAAGAGCAGTGGTTTAGCCAAAAACACAAACTCTAAAGCCTCCTGTGTCTTTCTGCAATCAAGCAGACAAGAGAGGAAAGGAGAAGATAACACTAGATGAGATAGAGTACAGCGAAGACAGGAAGAAAATGCAACTTGTGTGGTTAGTGTGGTGGATGTGCTTGATGTAGTTAATATCGTAAAGAAAAACATTAATCAGTCATTGGTGTCTAGACGTGATGGCCTTGTGCTGGAACCTGTAATTAACCTCTGTTCAAATTTTCATAAGCACCCTGAGGGTGAACCACAGAGTGCTATCTGATCAAGCTGCCACTGTACAAAACAGCCCAAAGGTAACGCTACCGTAAGTCAAAATAACCTGTAAATCAGCTCTAGAATGAGCTTCAGGTTGTGTACACGCAAATTATCATAGTTAGGGTGAATGCATAACTAAAAACAAGCCTACCACCAGTGAGAGATAATCATGTAGATGTTTTGATCTGGATACAACACAACACGAATGTGATGTTAACAAGTCTGAACAACTGCTGATCTAAATCTCAGTTTTTATTCTGACTCACTTAAAATTTTTACATCAAAAAGCGTCATAATTTAGAAGCAACAGGCTATTTTCTGTCCTGTTTTGATGCTTGGTTTGAATAGGTGTGATGGATTGTAGACTCAGAAGTAAACAGCCACTTCTATGATTGGCTAACAGTTGTGTATGTTTGACAGCCTACAACCTTCATAGATGTAAGCTGCTATGCTTTATGTTTAAAAAGCATTAATGCTCAGCACATACTGTACCAAAGATCTGTAATAACAGACAAAGCAATCATGATCACGTAACAAAAACAGTTATTCACACTTGCGTGAATATTATTGTCAGATCCAGTATTGCATCAGTATAAGCTGTTTTTAGACTAACAAAGAATGTGTTGAGTTCTGAAACTGAGTTTTTATAACACAATATGTCAAAAGATAAAGGGAATTTTGATTTCTCAATTCATGACCCCAGGATTATAGGATATTGAGAAATATACCTGTTGAAACATATTTTCCATGTGCCTATTTTCCCACACCCAATGGAAACTTTCCCAGTGAAGTCAGTTATGTATTTGCAACAGTCAAATGTGCAAACAGTCAACAGTTCAAAAGCTGTTTTTTTTTCCCCCTATGATCATAAATTTATATAAATGATTACACTGTTAAAATGCAGTAACCTGCAATTATCACCTTAAGAAGCTCTTTTTAGTTATTAGTTTAGATTTATTAGTGCAGCCTAATAGATGATTCAGTGGTGTTAAGTAATGTTTCATTTCAGTAAAATCTTTTAAAAGACCACATGAAGAACATTTTAGGTTTAAAAAAGCATTATCTAGATGGACTGGTTATGATTTAATATGACTGTAAAATAACTACATTATAGGTTACACTTACAATGTTTATTTTATAGGTCATATCCAGTTGAAATATACCTTTAAGCTAACAATTTACAAATTATATTAAATAACATGTATACATGTGTCAGCATTAATCTGTGTACAAACCCCTATAATGGTTCCTAGCTGGACATTTTTCAGAATTTTCAGGATTTTTATAAATCTTGATAAGACGGAAAAATCATGTACGCTCTCTCGAGCACTAAACCTCTCAAGTCTAAAAGGGAGCGCAACACGTTAAGAAAGGAATGTGTATGTGTGTTTAAAAGACTAACAGAGCCCCTGGTGAGGAGGTCAGGTAGTTTTGTTTATCCTGGAGCTTGGGGAGGCTCAGGTGTCTGCTTTGTCTTAAGGGATGACTGGCGCTGGTCAAGCTTCATTTCTCTTCAGCCTTCCTGCCTATGAGGACCTCCAGATGGGTTCTGGACCTCCTGAGACCTACTGGAGTTAAGCCAGGTCTGAGGTCTCTCTGGCAAGGCATATATCAACACACCTCGCTGCAGGCGCTGAAAACTTCCAGGGCAGATTTTACCACTGGACCACTTCCCTCAGCAGAGTGTACTTTTGATATCTTACCCAAGACTGTTGTGTTTCAGTCGACCGGTCTGACTCTGAGGGACCCCTGAACACATTTAAACTGAGCCACAGCAAACATTAAACAGTTTGGCCACTTTTGAGGCCGGCCTTTGATTGCAGTCCACATGTCTATACAGCTTTATACGAAGGGCTCTTTAATCACTTTTAACCCATCAACTGC
This sequence comes from Garra rufa, assembly GCF_049309525.1. Lineage (NCBI taxonomy): Eukaryota > Metazoa > Chordata > Actinopteri > Cypriniformes > Cyprinidae > Garra > Garra rufa. Next base: position 21,726,106 of record NC_133363.1, on the reverse strand, counting down.
CCTCTTCGTGGACAAGCCTCAAACTAAACTGATCAGCACTTCAAGAGTATTATTTTACAAAGAAATATAAAGCACTCACACACACTAAAAAAAAACATTTTCTTTCTCCTTTCTTATCCTTTTCGTCTGAAGTTCTTCAGATAAAACCTTCAGAGTACATCTTGGTGAACGTCAACTGGCTGCCTTTAAATGTAATCCTTTTCGAAGGCACTGAGGCATAGATATCTTACCTGGCCTGATCATTCATTCATTCATCTATCCATTTTTTCTTGTCATCCACTCCACCTCACACTCTCGGCAACGGCATAGTGATGCATCACTTCTTGCCGTTCCAGTCCATTTCCTCTCAGGCCAACTTCGCCTTTCCACATGCCAAGTGTTCCAGATGTTCGTGCCTTTGCCAAACAAAACACTGAGGATGTTAGTCACTGTAGTGAAATTAGCCGCCCTTGTTTATCAGCGTTCATACATTCTTAATCAAGAAGGCAGCATTTATATGTGGAGCAGAGAGCCTACCATTCATCAAAACTTCACTTGTTTCTGGAATTTTCTTTTATATATCCGCAAATAAAGCACTGTTTCAGTGTGCCTTTTTAAAAATATTTTTTTTTGCTCTTCTTCTAGTCGAAAATTGAGGAGCGGTGCTGCCTCGGTCTCTTTAACCCCTTAAGCTCTGGCCACGCCCTAGGACCCACCGGTGGGTCCGCAGGGGGGTCATCGTATTATTTTTAAAAAATCTATTAATTGTTAAGCACAAAACTAGACATATATGGTATTTTTTGAAAGCTTAGAACCTCTGCTTTCTTGCGAATCCAATGATATTTGCATTAATTTTACATTAAAAAAAAAAATACAGTCTAAATTTGTTATTGCGCAACCTCCCCCCCCCCTCGAGAAAATCAGACAAATAATGATGTTTCATATTTATGGCACACAAACTCACTAAAAATAGACAAGTCATATATCAAATGAAAGCTCTTACTCTCAGGAATATAAATATGTGCTTCACTTCACAGATTTTTCACATTACAGTAAAATATCGAAGAATAATTTCAAAAGAATCACGAAAACTGAAATGACTCCTGTGAACAAGCAAACTTTTGCATCATATTTCTGCACTGATAACTACATCTGTGCTCACATACTAGCCTAAAATCCTATATCAACTTTTAGCTTAGGTTGTTTTCTTCAAAATGAGACCATTTCTGTCAGTTTATTCCGAAGTATATGGGTAGGGCGCCCTTTGGTGTGTCTACTGCTTTCAGAAATTGAAAAAAAATTACTAATGCAAAAGCACAATCGGAGATTCTTTTGCCTCCTTTCAGTCAAAGCTAAATAACTTTTGCTTGGAAGATGTTATCAACAAAATTCTTTTTTCTCGTGTTTCCTGCCACCTTGTGGAATCAAAAGAAACTTTCTGCTGGGAAATAGACCAAACAGGTCCTAAATTACAGACTTCTAAATATCAACTAAAATCTCTTCAGCTCTGGCCACTCCCTTGGACCCACCGACGGGTCCACGGGGGGGGGTCATCGTATTATTTTTTTTAAATCTATGAACTGTGAAGCACAAAACTAGACATATATGGTATTTTTTGAAAGCTTAGAACCTCTGCTTTCTTGCGAATCCCATGATATTTGCATTAATTTTACATAAAAAAAAAAAATACAGTCTAAATTCGTTATTGCGCAACCTCCCCCCCCCCTCGAGAAAATCAGACAAATAATGATGTTTCATATTTATGGCACACAAACTCACTAAAAATAGACAAGTCATATATCAAATGAAAGCTCTTACTCCCAGGAATATAAATATGTGCTTCACTTCACAGATTTTTCACATTACAGTAAAATATCGAAGAATAATTTCAAAAGAAACACAAAAACTGAAATGACTCCTGTGAACAAGCAAACTTTTGCATCATATTTCTGCACTGATAACTACATCTGTGTTCACATACTAGCCTAAAATCCTATATCAGCTTTTAGCTTAGGTTGTTTTCTTTAAAATGAGACCATTTCTGTCAGTTTATTCCGAAGTATATGGGTAGGGCGCCCTTTGGTGTGTCTACTGCTTTCAGAAATCAAAAATGAATAATGTAAAAGCACAATTGGAGATTCCTATGCCTCCTTTCAGTCAAAGCTAAATAACTTTTGCTTGGAAGATGTTATCAACAAAATTCTTTTTTCCTGTGTTTACTGCCACCTAGAGGAATCAAAAGAATCCTCCTAAAGGAACATAGACCTAACTGGTCCTTATTTACAGACTTCTAAATAACAACTAAATTAAAACAATAATAATTTTTCTTACTTTTTCTTTGTGTTTATGACAATATTGTAAAAATATGAAATCCAAAATATGCAATATTTTACCCATGTTTTAAAACACTGAATATTTCCTGTCAAATGAGACCATTTTTATCAATTTATTCCAAAGTATGTGGTTAGGGCGCTCTTTTAAGTTCAGGTGTGTCTACTGCATTCAAAAAAAAAAAAAAAGAGAATTAAAGGAGACTCCAATGCCTCATTTCAGTCAAAGCTAAATAACTTTTGCTTGGAAGATGTTATCAACAAAATTCTTTTTTCCCGTGTTTACTGCCACCTAGTGGAATAAAATGAGACCTCTTGCAGGAACATAGACCAAACTTTTCCTAATTTACAGATATATACATAAAAAAAATAATAAAAAATATATATAAAAATCTGACTTTTTGACTGTGTTTATGACAATATTACAAACATATACAATACAAAATATGCAAAAATTTACTCATGTTTTAAAATTCAGAAAGTTTCCTGTCAAATGAGACCATTTTTATCAATTTATTCCAAAGTATGTGGTTAGGGCGCTCTCTTAAATTCTGGTGTGCCTAACTCTGAAAAAAATCCAAAATATGCTGCAGAGCTTAAGGGGTTAAGCCTCCTCAGGTACATCTTATTCTGGGTTTTATGATTGTGGTATCCTAAAACTCTACAAAACTCTGTGGTGTTGTTCCCAAAAGTCAGATTATTCCTGTTATTGTCCCCATTTGGAGGAAGGATGGGTTGCATTCTGCATGAGTGCTTGAAAAAGCGGAGGAAACATTTTCGGTCGATGGACCTGCCAGTTAAAATAACCTTTCTCTACTCCACCTTTGCATTCGCCTTATCATTCCCATTAACATTTCAGAACTCGCATTAACATTCCTGACGAGAACTGAAAAGATGAAGGGGAAGAAGCACAGACAGATGGGAACCTCAAAACATTTCTCTCTGCTCTTTTCTTAAAATCCTAGCTAAACTTTTAATTGCTCTTTAAGCGGCGGATTAAGCCAGAACATATTCCGAAGGGATGACGTGACGGCTTCAAAGGCTTAGCCGACCTCTGACCTTCACTCCATGAGAAGGAACAATACCTCCAGGGTGTTGCTTCGCACTCCAGATCCCAAACATACTTCTCTAGTGTTTATTTTTAGACAGTTTAATGATAAATAAACACCACAGACATTTTACACCGGCACATTTTGTCTTGATTCATGACACTACACAAATAATGGAATTTGGGTGCATTGTCTGCTCTTTGTTTTCGAAAAATTCGAAATGTGTTTTTCTCTCTATCATGTTTTTTTAAATCTTGTCCCCAATATTTCTCTCTGTCAGGAGTGAAAGGGATATGCAGTTTCCTGTTCTGGTGCCGAATATCTAACCTCATCGGGGCAAATCCATTATCATCGCAAGCTGAAATGGATTACGGTCTCAGGTATCCATCAAACTTACAAAAATGCTTTCAGGTGCCTTTCCTAACAGGATAATGTAGGAAAGTTGAACTCCATTTCAACTTTGCAACGCACACACAAACAAACAAGCACATGATCATCTAACTCACGGACAGCCAGGCTTTGACTTGCGTGATCACGTTACAAACAATTTCAGACGATCTCCTTCAGCTCAAAGGACACTATCTTCACCCTTCTTGTGTGTCCCCGCATCCGTCAATCATCGGTCAATGACATTGCGCTACAAGAAGCGTGCAGGACTCACTGAGACTGCGAGCAGTCAATCTGACAACTGACCCACTAATGTCACTAAATGACAGGCGTAATCGCCACAGCTACGGTAGTCTGGGGTGACAGAGGCCTAAGAGTCAGCAAAAGCACAGGCTGTAAACAACCTGAGGGTGGACGGGATATCGTAACTCGGACCATGTGGTGCGCTGCCGTAGAGGGAGTGCCATCTCTCCCGAGCAAATATCTGGCAGCGTAATAAAAAAATCCACACAGTCTGAGGAGAGAAATGACAAAACAGAGCATGTGTTCACACCTCAGCTGGATTATGATTGACACATGACTGCTCTAACAAAGCACAGAGTGCTGTTCCCTGGCAGGCCGCATTATCTACATCATAAGCACTAGTCTATTAAATACATCTGCAAACAGTGAAGCTGTCAAGATGGCAAATAATACATTACAGTGATACATATTTTAGGGATTGTGAAAAATGTGCCGTTTCAGAGAAAATATTTAACCTGCTGAGTGGAAATGTGAGCAGGAAGAAGAAGAAACTGAGACGATATCATGGATGACTACAACATAGCTGGTGTTACAGAAAATAAACAAGGATTTACAGTAATTGTGTGAGCAACATGTATAGCCCTATTTAGGGTTTAGGGAAGTTTGTTTTAATCCTGTCTCAATCAAACATACATGTGTTGTTCTCACATAACCTCAATCAAAATTACAAAACAAATTATCTACAGTTTTCAATCTATTCTCATCCGGAATGTCTACAATTGTGAAAATTGTATTTTTACAACACTTCTGCTTATTTATTTTGACCTTCATTGAATACTGTAACTAAACAAACATTTCTTGTTGCAACAGTTTGTGTTCATAAAATGTTCATAGAAATAGAATTAAATTACTAAAGGGATCAATCACAGACTGTCACCTTACAATGTTACAAAGATTTCTATTTCAAATAACTGATCTTTTGAATTTTCAGTGCATGTATCATGGTTTTCATAAAATATTAAGCAGCACAATTTCAGCTGTTTCAAATATTAGAATGGTTTCTGAAGGATCTTGTGACACTGAAGACTGGGAGTAATGGATGAAGAAATTCAACTTTGCCATCACAGGAATAAATTACAGTTTTAAAAATATATAAAATAGACAGTTATTACAGATTTTAACTGCACAGTTATTAAACATACAGTTATAGTAATAAACACTTATTTTGTATTCTAATAGTGTCACAGTATTACTATTTATACTGTTTTTTGATCAAATAAATGACTTAAAAATAAAGCAGCCTCTTTGTTTGTACTTTTACTTGGTATATGTTAATTTTAATGGGTTTCATGATGCTCGCTTAGTAAAATCTTAAAATATCCCAATTCTATTTGAATCATAAACATCCGCTTTTTTAATAACTGTATCCCAGATGTTGTTTAGAAAAACAAAAATAGCATTCACTTTAGTTTCAATACTTTATAATAGTCGCAGTAGTGAATTATACCATCATCTATGAACAATTTGTCAGATTATGATCAACATGCAATGTTTCATACTCTCCATTTTGATCTTCTGTAGATGTATTTTTCGTTCTCTAGATGGTTTAAACGAGCAGTAAATGTATGTCATTAACAAGATGACTATCCAAATAAGCTCATTTGGGTTTCAAATCTCTGCTGCGCATATTTTTCTTCTGTTGCGCGTCCTTGTATTGTTCTTTTATTCTCATGGTGCTAAACTAACAAACAAACACGTTTAGTGCCCTGGCTTCCCAACAGAACACATAATAATGTGTAAAGACAGACTGAAATGGTGGGAAAAAGAGTGAGCGAGACGAGGCTTGGCATACTAATACGATTTAAACTTCTAAAAATCACAAACCCCTCAAAGGATGTTTTGTCAAATGTAACTCATTTCTGTGTGTGCCCCCTCAGTTACACATGCACACATATGTTTCACGTTTTTCTAAACTGTTTTATTTTCTTTCCTTTACCTTTTTTCACTCACTTGATTTCCTGTGTAGCAGAGGACCTTTCGGTGGACTGAGGCAAAAGAAGGCGTTTATCGTGAATAAATCAATGTCAATGTGACAGAAAAGCAAAACTCCATTTCCGGGGGCTGTGGACACATTACTCAAAACATCCCTGCCGTGTCACCCTCAAACATACACACATACATACGCTCGCACGTTGTCATTGCCGCGTCCTTCATCAATAGACTGACTCCCCTGTTTAGATAGAACAGGCCATTTGTGAGTCTCAGCCCAGGTCCAGAAGACAATTATGATAGCTGCGATTAAGAAAACAATTATTCCAGAGAAGTAATTATCCTCTAATGTTTGAACAAACAGAAGCAGAGAGTGAGAGAGAAAAAGAAAGAGCCCAAGGCCATGTGAGATTAGCCTGGTGTTCACACTGTGATGGCCATTACATACAGGGGAGGTGAATAAGTGATCAAACTACTGATGTTACAATATAACACACAAATACATGCACACACGCAAATATAAACGGCCCACAGGTAACGTGACTCAACAAACACGGCTGTTCCTACGCAATGCAAAAATATGCATATATTCATAACAAACACCTCGGAAGTGCTATTTTCTGTCCTTGATGCTAATTTCAATTGTCACATTTAAAAAAATAACAAAAAATCACTTGCATTTTTAAGTAAAACAGATGCAGTGGGAAAGAAATCCCAGCACTCCAGAAGTTAAATGCAATTAGTCCAGTAAATGTTAAAAGAAGAAGAAAAAAAAAAAAAAAAACTAAATAATTAATAATAATAAATGAAATTAATAAAAACTAGATGAAAGGATGTTATCTACAGTTGTTTTGCATAAGAGTGAATGCGAATGAACACAAAAAAAATGTATCTGGGTTTGGCTCTTGTCCAGACAAATCCTATGAGTTCCCCTTTGGCCCTGAGGAAAATTGAAAAACATAACAAAAAAAATATATATATAATATCATTTGAGAGCTATAGCGCTAAAGTGCCTCCTTTTTACGGACAAGGTCAATTTTCTCTACGAGCTGTAATGAGAGCGTGTCTCTTTACACAATCAACAAACTTCACACACGCAATGCAGATTAATTAAAGGTGAAGTGTTTTTTTTTTCCTCTCTCTCTATCTTAAGATACGTTCTTTTATTCCAGTTAAATGCGCAGAAACACGTATAAGTAAGCCAATCGAAGGCTGAATTCCAAAACAGTATACTGTATATAAGTAGGTTCAAAGTTCAGGGTCAGTACTTTTTATCTTTCTTTGAAAGAAATTAATACTTTTATTCAGCAAGGATGTGTTAAATTGACAAAAAGTGATAGTAAAGGCTTATATTGTTAGAAAAGATTTCTATTTTGAATAAACACTGTTCTTTTGAACTTTTTTCATTAAAGAATTCTGAAAAAGCATCACAGGTTCCAAAAAAAAAAAAAAAAAAAAAATCCTTAAATGCATACCTCGGGTCTTTAGTGACCCCGGACGTCATTCACTACCCTCTCCCTCCTTATTTATTTATTTTTTTTTTTTTTTAAGTTTGACATCAACTTTCTTAGTATCTATTATGAACAATATAACAAGAAAAAAAATAACTAAATATAAAAGAATATCTGTTTTCTGATTATTATTATTATTTTTTTTAAATAAAAAAAGTGTATAGGGTCGCTAGAGACCCGAGGTGTTTAATAGTGTAAGTATATTTTTTGTGCGCAAAAATAAAATATCTGATGACTCAATATATGCATATCACCTTTATTCCTCGAGGTGGCACTGTTTAATGGACAATAATGACATGATGTTTCACTCATAACTATTGCAGGCATAAAACAAAAGAATATTATCAGCAAAAAATATGTGACAATATATAGAATTGTATTGACTTTATCTAACCAAAAATATTAAAATAAATTTAGTTTTTAGTAAACATTCATTATTTTTATGATTCCATTTATTTCCACTACAGTTCTTCCCTGTCCTCCTCTCTTTATGCATTGACTGTATGGCTGGCAAGTAATAAAGAATCTCTCGTAGCGCTGAGATGGCGGGTGTAAGTGAGGCTTCAGATGGCTGGAGCTTCTTTCAACAATTTCACTGGCCACAAAGACACCAAATATCTCATCTCCACTGCTCGCCTGTCTTCATTCCTTTCAAACAGGCATCTACGAGCTGGGCGAGATTTAGTTTCTCCAAAGATAGAAGGATAGCAGCTCTACACATCAGCCTGCTTCAAAGGGAGGTGCTATCAGACCCTGCCATCGCCATGGCAATGACGAAGATACCGATCCTAATCCCCATGTAAAAATGAAAACCCCCCGAGTGCCCGTGGGACTTCTTCGAGTACACTTCGCATCTCTGGCTCTCTCCCTCTTCTCTGTCTCTCTCCATTCGAGATCTGAGTCACTAAGATTAAAATGTACCTTAGCGCGCTCTCGTTTGCACTTTTTCTAATTGAAATATCGGGAGTGAACTTTTGTGTGGCTTTGGAGTTGTTGCTCTTAGGAAGCTGTCATTTTGTACCGATCTGGGATCAGCCTCTTATCCTGGTAAACAAGATAAAAACAGGTAACTGGAAATCATACAGGGCGACTGGATTTGTTTGAGTGGTAAATGTGTGGCTTCCATGTTGTCACTCTGTTGAGTTGACTCAATAGCTCCTTGCCTGAGGGCTACGGAGAGTCAAACGTATTATTAGCAGCGTAAAAACATCCCTGGGGCCAGCTAAACAAATAAGACACACACGCGATCCTGGAAAGACAAGAGCAAGACAAATGTCAGAAAGAGAGAATTTCAAGATGAACTCACAGTACTTTTCCTGGGTTTCATAAAGTTACACAAACTGATAATGTTTGTTTTCGATAAGATTTGCATCGTATTAAAATAGACATTCTAAGCTTTCTGCAGATATATGTCTTGTGTTTGTGTGACAAGGATTCGCAAAGTTACAATTCGTTTTTAAATGCGTTTCAGACTGTACGCCACTGAGAGAGAAGACAGAACGTGCATCCTGTTAGTTTTTTTTCATTTTGCAAAAAGCACACTATTTTGTTTTTATTGTGAGCATAAAAAATAAAAGTAGACACCTTACAGTATCGAATGATATATATCACTTATCTGTGTGACCAAAGTTGACAGAGCATTTTTAGTGTCTTTTGCGCTGATCTTAAAAAAAAATGAGCTTGTCTCGCCGGCGTGACCGTCGACCCCAGAGGGTTAAAGACAGGTACGAGAGTGCCTTCTTTATATATATATATATATATATATATATATATATATATATATATATATATATATATTTTTTTTTTTTTTTTTTTAATCAAGTTTAAAACACGTGTCAGGTTCTTAGAAATGTACACTTAGCATTCTTGTTGATCTCAAATGGTTTTTACATTAATATATAAAACATATTTTCTTTACACTTTGAATTCTTATTTCAAAATAATTTCATTAATGTTTGATATCAGGTCAACTGAAATAAGTTATTTGGTGTAGGATTTACTTTTACAATTTTCAAGTAAAAATTTTCTAGTAATACATTGAGGTAAACATGATTTTAAAGACTGCACTCTTAAAAATAAAGGTGCTTTAAAAGGTTCTTCACAGCGATGCCATAGAAGAACCATTTTTTGTTCCAAGAAGAACCATTTAATCTGAAGAACCTTCTTTCACCACAAAGAACCTTTTATGAAACAGAAAGGTTCTTCAGATGTGTGAACTAGTATTTTGTTGTAAAATGTACTCCAATAATCTTTGTTTTATTTACTACTAGTAAAAAGTTTGTTACATTACACTGTTTTACATATTGCACTGTTAAGATGAATTATTTAGTTAGCTATTTAATTCAAATTTATATGGTAACACTTTACAATATGGTTCATTAGGTAACATTAGCTAGCTACATTAGTTGAAATAAGAATGAACAATACTTTTACAACATTTATTAATCTTACTTAATGTTGATTTCAGCATTTACTAATGGATTAAAAGTTGCGTTTGGTAACATTAGTTAAATGATTACTCCACTTCCAAAAAAAAAGTCTTCATAATTTACTCACTCCCAATGTCAACCAAGAAGTTCATGTATTTTTTTTTTCTTCAGTCGCAAACAATTATGTATCCATATAGTGGACTTCAATGCAGTTTCAGAGCAGCTTCAAAGGGCTCTGCACAATCCCAGCCAAGGAATGAGGGTCTTATCTAGCAACACGTTTGTTATTTTCTAAACAAATGTATAATTTGTATACTTTTTAACCTCAAATGCTTATCTTGTCTAGTTCTGCGGTTCAATACAGTTAGGGTATGTCGAAAAACTCCCATCTCGTTTTCTCCTCACACTTCAAAATCATCCTGCATCACGGTAGAAGTAGCGACGTAAAATTTACAAATGCAGAGCTAGACAAGATGAGCATTTGTGGTTAAAAAGTCTATAAATATTAATTTATTTGCAAAAATGACTGATGGTTCATCTAGATAAGACCCTTATTCCTCAGCTGGGATCATTTAGAGCCCTTTGAAGCTGCATTAAAACTGCATTTTTAACCTTCAATCCGTTGAGCACCATTGAAGTCCTCTATATGGAGAAAAATCTTGGAATGTGTTCCTCAAAAAACAAAATTTCTTTGCAACTGAAGAAAGACATGAATATCTTGGAAGACATGAGGGTGAGTAAATTATCATGAAATGTTTAATCTGGAAGTGGAGTAATCCTTTAATGCACTGTGAACTAACATGAACAAACAATGAACGACTGTTTATTGTTTGTTCATGTTAGTTCATAAATTATCAAATGACACCTTATTGTAAAATGCTACCTTATACAAGTTCTTTCTGGTCCTCGAATCAAATTACCTGAGAGGAATGCAATATTCTAGTGATATTGGAACTCCAACTGTTTCACCATTTCATTCAGCTGTATCTTATGATTGATAATTCCATTTCATATTATTTATTTATTTTTCATTTATATTTGTTTATGCTGTTTTACTCTAAAATTTGAAAACCCCTCCCCTTGAATATTCCACACAGTCTTACCCATTAGACCCGACCATAGCCAGCTGCTCTATAGGCCACTGAGAGATCCAACAGGTTGACAGGTTAATGGCCAAATGGACGAGAACAACTAGGTTGATCAAATGACAAAAGGGCCTTGCTGGCCAAGTAGACCGAAGAGAGATATGAACAGAGATAGACAGATAGACAGAGAGAAAGGTAAAATGTTCCACTACAGGTAATCACAATAAATTTGGTAACCTGAGATGAAGGAAACAAGCATCGGATAGTTTGAGCATACACACACACACACACACACACACACACACACACACACACACACACACACACACACACACACACACACACACACACACACACATGTTGGGTTTACATGTTTTATGGGGACATTCCATAGGCGTAATGGTTTTCATACTGTACAAACCGTATTTTCTATGGCCCTACACCTACCCTACACCTAAACCTAGCCCTCACAGGAGATTGTGCAAACTTTTACTTCCTCAAAAAAACTCATTGTGCATGATTTATAAGCCTGTTTCCTCATGGGGACCTGAGAAATGTCCCCACAAGGTCAAAATCTTCTGGTATTCCTATCCTTGTGGGGACATTTGGTCCCCACAACGTGATGAATACCAGGTACACACACACACACACACACACACACACACACACACACTATCATGTGCATGTTAATGTTAAGTACGGGCCAGCTAGGTTATTATGATTTATATTTATTAATTAAAAAAGACATTATGAAATATCATATGATGTACTCTTGATGTACACTACAGATGTAAAATGGGCAAATTAAGACATTTGTAAAATGGCAAATTTTAATTAATAAATTATGGTTTAACGCGTTCCTTGAGGGAACTAAATTGAACTATCCAAATCAATGCCTGGACATGTGAATAAAATGTCAGTAAACACATTTAATTGACCAATTGTGGTTTTAAAAAATGTGGCTTGCGTTGAGCTTGTGTGTTACAACACGCTTTGAACTTGACAAGCAGGTTTCTTTACCAAATCAAACGCGCCGACATTTACTCACACGCACACGCTTATCCTCTATTTCTTTGACAACACACATCAAGAGCAAAGACAGCGCATGCTGCACTTCTGAAATTACTATAATGAGGCATTGAATGGGGGTTAACACAGCTATGTTAACGCTACCCGTCACGACTCGCCTGAATATCAAAGAAAAGGCACTCTCAAATCATATATATGCTCTCTTAAAAAAACAATACTAATGAAATTTTAAATGGTGCTCTTCCAAGTTGTATTAAAACTGGCAAATAACATATTTTTTTTATATTTAAATCTGCAACATGATCCATGCGAGCCTACCGACTAGAATCAGAATCAGATGTTATTGCTCGTACAAGGAATCTGGCTTGGCGGGAGCTGACATTGGATAGAAATTAGGTTTGAAATATATGCCAGAAGTAGACAGCAGTCCTCAAATGCTTAAATATGAGGGGTGAAAAAGGCCAATCATAACACAGAGTAACTACTACGGACTGGATAATGATTTATATGGCTTATCATATACATATACACTCGTGTTAAGCCACTAGCAGTAAGCCTAAACAAGTTGTATCAGTATTTTGCCTGCGCAATGTCTAAGTAGCCATAACATCTTACATAGAATAACAAAACTGGTGCCAGTGCATTTGGAATTCAGCTTCAAATATCATTTAAAGAGCACAGGTCTGGTTTATCTAAACATAACAGCCCTATTGAAACATTGGTGTTATTGTTTATCAAATCAAACTGAGAACTGTTTGAAATATTACCGGATCAAATATCAGCCTGCTGGCTTATGTGTAAATATCTGCTGACACTTTTGCAGTACCTGTTGTACATCACTTCTTTTCTTCTGCACATGTTTAACTGAACCGGGCTGGATACCTCATGCCGTCTGCTTTGTGTCCCTATGATAGAGGAGGCAGCGAAGTTTATGTGTCGCAGTTATAAGAAAGTTATGCAGACCGCTTCAGGCTCATTGTGGTTACATGTAGCAATAAAAGGAATGATATGTGTACAAACAGGTTTTCAATAAAAACACCAACAAATTCAAATCACAGAGGTGTGTATAAATATACATAAAGGTGCTGTTTATAAAGTAGCCCAGAGCATTTGAATAATCTCAACTGACTGTGTCCAGACAAAAACATTGCCATGTTTCTTCGCTGGTTTGAACTCCACAGGATATGCAAACCAGACACCACCCGGTGGTTCCAAGATCAGCTTATATCTGTCACAATGTAAACCAGTGGTTCACACAACTGGTATGTTCCTAAAAGGTCACATACCTGTACAGCAGAGGAAACACTGCTGAATGAAGAAAAGAAAGTAAGACTAATGAAACAAATGCAATCTGTGTACAAGATGGTATTCAATCAGAATGATTTTTTTACCGCCACACTTACAGTATGTGCATCTGTTATTTGGAACAACTTCAAGCAACATCATTTCAAACCATTAAGATCACACATTTAAATATTTTTAAAGAAATCCAAGAGCTTTCTTACCCTGAATAGATAGCAACACAACTACCACATTCAAAGCCCAGAAAGGTAGTGATTTTCTTCCTTAGTATTTTTATTTTGTGTTCTAGTATAAATATTTAAGAATTCTTGAATCAGGATGCATTTACTTGACAAGTAAAATGACTTAAGATATTATATCTTGTTTTCTTTTTTATTTTTACAAGCAAAAATATCTGCCAATGGGGCAAGAAAAATAATCTTGTTTTGTCTTTGATTTAAGATTATTTTTCCTGTCCCATTGGCAGATATTTGTGCTTGTTTTAAGCAAAAACGAACTCAATTTGGATATTTCTTTTAGAAAACAAGACATAATATCTTAAGTCATTTTACTTGTCCAGTAAATGCATCCTGATTCAAGAATTCTTAGATATTTATACTAGAAAACAAGACAAAAATACTACGGAAGAAAATAATTTTTTGCAGTGAGTGGTTCAACCTAAATTTTATGAAGCTACGAGAATACTTTTTGTGCGCAAAAAAACTGCTTCATTCAACATTTTCTTCTCTTCCATGTCAGTCTTTGATGCACGTTCATGAGAGTACATGATGAGTGGTACTCTCGTGACTGTGCGCCAAAGACTGACACAAAAGAGTAGAAATTGTTTGACTATTTTTATGTTGTCCTTACTACCTTTCTGGGCCTTGAATGTGCCAGTTGCATTGCTGTTTATGCAGGGTCAGAAAGCTCTCGGATTTCATCAAAAATATCTTTATTTATGTTTCGAAGATGAATGAAGGTCTTACTGGTTTGGAATGACACAAGGTTAAGTAATTAATAACAGAATTGTCTTTAAGACTATGTGCATATGCTTGTTTTACTTTATGCAACACTAGACCATATTTTAGATTTGTACACATTCAACAGGTGTGCGCTATTATTTACCTGTACCTGGGCTGAAATTCTCAAAAAAAAAAAAAAAAAAATATTGTAAACCATCACCAAAGTCAATCGAAGAACCATTGACACCAATAGCCTGTTTAATTTTGCTCACAATGCTTTTGAGAAATGCAGTATTAAAACTCTATACTGCTCTGTTTTGTCTAAACAAAAAAATATAAATAAATAAAACACTTATTTTCAGAATTGCCAATTTGTGTCTGATTACATTTAACAGTGTTATTAAACAGTGCCGTTTGATTTCGAGGACATTCCTGTTTACTTTCTGGAATGAACTTTTGGTACTGTGTTAAATCACTACTCAAAATCTGGGTCCCAAAGCAAAATCCATTATGAAGCAGCACTATAACCCATAACATTGGTTTGAGGGAGATATAAAGGGGCAGTGAGTCACTAGCTAATCTGCAGTGAGCACACTCACCATTGGATATGTCACTGGCTGGGGAACTCTTATATCTGCAGGTAATATTATGGGCTGCGGCAATTAAAAATCCAAATGGCAAACTCTCTGCTTTATTTTACCTTTACCTTTAGCCTCTTTTTTGGTCCTGAACCACACACATACACACTCTCCGTTTTTTTTCAAAGGGAATTAACAAGCTACTATTAATTTGAGTTCAGTGACTCTGCTTAAGCATGAGCTGGGGAAAGAAAAAGGGGAGGGGGGGGGGGGGTTGGAGGAAATGAGGAGCGAGAAAATCCTCAGCAGAATCCCCATGAATAAGTAATAGACCAGCTGTATGATTTTTCATAACTAAAAGAACGACAGACGAAGAAAATGTTCATCTCCAAGAGAGATTCCCTCTCTTCCAAGACAAATACCCTTGTTAACCCCTCACACACGCTTTCTCTCTCTGTCACACACACATACACACAAACACACTTGCACTGTACAGCAGGGCTGATGTCTGATGTCAAGCATCGTAGAAACCACCTGATCTGGAGTATCTGCAGTAGCATCTGTGTGTATTCAGAGTGTATGTGTGTGTGTCTGTCAGTGCTCAGTTAGATCTGTTGGATTAGCTAAGTTTAATTGGATATGAGGACCTTTCTTTGCCCTCTCATCACTTCCTTTGAGCAGAATGAAAATTAGCATAAGAAGAAAAAAAATTAAAAGGAAGCATTTGCTTATCTTGTGTTGTGCCAGCAATCAGCTCTTAAATGTGATCAGAATGTTTTCCCCACTGTAATATGCTCATATACGCTACTTTAAACATTTAATTTTATTGTATAGCTTTGCAAAAAAAAGCATTTTTTTGCAGATTTGGACTGATCTGGAACCATCGTTTAAATCCTTTCCATTCCTGTCCTTCATTACAAAACAGCACCCAAAGCTGGGTCAGCTGAGGATCGTCTAAAAGCCCTGCAGAGACTGTGAAACCCCTCCTTCTGCAAACAAATATGGCTCACTCTTCTCGCTGTTCTCTTTCATTTCAAATTCATTTTTCTAGATGGAGGCTGTTGCTTTGGATCTATAGTCTGTATGTGAGCTCCTGTATAATCTGTCCTTTTTCATTGTCTCATTCTCTTTTGTAGCTCATCAGTTCTCTCTCATTGCATTAGCTCTGTGTAGCTGACGTCGTGCATTGATATAAGAACTGCATAAAGCTTGAGCTGTGCAGAGAAAATACACATTTTCCATGTCAATACCAAGAGGTCAAGGTTTGGCTGGTTAGCATGACCCAATTAGCCCTTTTTGATCGATGCTGTAACTACACACTCAACTATACAATATCTTTCTCCACTGTCGGTCATTCAAAAGAAGGGATAGTTCACCCAAAGATGAGAGTTCTGTCATTAATTATTACACGGCTCTTTGGAATGCTTGATTCTGATTGGTCAGTTGAGACGTTCTTTTCAAATAATCACAGCTCCAAAGTAATAACGCATAGCCGGTACTACTTGTATGTTTAAAATCCCTCCGTGCCAACAAAGATTACCGTTTGGCGCCATCTTGTGACAAACACTGGACAACCACAATCAACAATGGAAAATTTTGACATTAATCTATTTAAATTGTCTTACTAACGTACATAGTTTGAATGTTAGTCACGTGGTACTATATCGTTTCGTGGAAGGATAAAAATGTTAATTTAAAACAAATATGCCAATAAAAGGTTTCAAATTCATATTCATGTCCAGTTTTTTTCCTTATGTGGCAAGTAGCCGTGTAATAAGCGGGATAATGTACAGGCAGCCTGTAGTTATCGCGAAATAAGCCCCTTCAGTGTGATACAAGACTGATCACACTGTCGGGGCTTATTTCTGCGATAACTACCGGCTGCCTGTACATTATCCCTTACTTACTCACCCTCATGTTGTTCCAAACTCGTAAGACCTTTGTCTTCGGAACACAAATTAAGATTTTTTTTTAGGAAATCTGAGAGCTTTTTGAAAGAAAAATCACTTTCAAAGGCCAGAAAGGTAGTAAGGACATCACTAAAATACTCTATGTGACATCAGTGGTTCAACTTTAATTTTACAAAACTACAAGAATACTTTTTGTGTGCAAATAAAACAAAAATACCAAATTTATTCAACAATTTCTTCTCTTCCCTGTCAGTTTTCAATGCACGTTGACAACAGTACCGCATACGCAGGAGCCGGCGTTCTGACGTAGAATTCTAATTTTTGGGTGAAGTATTCCTTTAAATAGTATTTGTATTATCGTCACCCTAGAATTATAAGGTTCTATCTGCATTCTGAGCACTTTTGAGATATTGAGCTTTAAAGTTTTTGCATTCTATAGACTTCTGTAGATAGAACCATTGCTGATTTCTAAAAAAAGGCCAAACATGTAATAAGAATATGTGAATAACTAAATTTTGACAAAATTGTCAGATAGAACCTTATAATTCTAAGGTGACGTTATTACTACTACTATTAATAATAACTGAGTAATATTAATTAAGGCCATGTTCTTATAGGGTTACGGTTACAATTAGGGTTTGGTTTAGGGTTAGATCCATGTAATTATTCATAATTTACTAGTAATACACTAAAAAAATGATCGTGAATTTAACAGTAAAAGACTGTAAAAATGCTACAGCAAAAACCTGTTAAATGGTAAATTTCCATACTATAAATGGTGAAAAACTGTATTTGACATGACATGACATTACATATGGTAGTATACCGTTTTTGAAAGTGAAAAAGAATGTAAAATTTACAGTAAATAACCGTAAATTGACATTTCCAGAATTCCCTGTGTTACATTTTAAAATAGATTTCAGTACTTCAATAGGTTGGTATATTAACATTATATCAGTTAATGAAATTATGTAATTTAACTGTAAATTTAAGTTAAAACTGTAAAACCTAAAATGCTACCGTATTTTTTTACGGTAAATTTTCTGCAACCACAGCTTTACCGTAAATTTTACGGAATCTTTTTTACAGTGTACTATAGTAAGTACATGTAAAGTTTAACAAAGACACTGTAAAATACAACTAAGTATAGGTGCTAGTAAATGCTTTGGGACTTTGCCACCAGCCAATCAGCATTGTCATCAAAATCACATGGCGTTCCCGGGTAATTGGCTGTTTTCAAATCACAGTTGTTTTGCGTCAACCGTGCAACTGGCATTGAGTTGAATGTGAATGATAACTGTGCCTCAGCAAACTGACATGACCAATCACACATTCGAAACTCATGTACACACAATCACTGCATAATAAACAGCAGACGTAATACAAGCAAACACGTCAGTAGAGAGGGGCACATATGCACACACATTATGTAAATGTTCAAAAGCTGTAATTGTCAAACACTGCCTCTATATGAAAACGCTTTCAGGGTTTGTGTATGTGTGTGCAGTCAGAAGTATTTGGATTGGGTTTCTCTGTACTGGCTCTCCTTGACACTCTGTTTATCAGTGTATGGCAGGCAGAAAAAAAAAACATTAGATGTAATCGCGGAGAACGCTAGCCCAGAGCACACAGCGCATAAGATTTACATGACGACAAACAAATCAAAGCAAACATAAAATAACCCCAGACCAGGCTGCCATGGTTTGTGTCACTAGGCTATACTTTGACTAAAATGAGTGGAAAGTAGCAGCGAAATGCTAGTTAGGATACAGACTGAAAATGAAATTCAAAGTCAAATGGACTCCATTTTAATCCGAAATTATAAGTGGGTCGTTTGTATTAAGAGAGTAATTTATTTCACAATAAGGCTTGAAATAGCCAAAAAACTATTATACCTGAGGTTGCACGCATTGAGTTTTCAGTGATTTCCGAAGGAAGTAATTCTACTCAAATGTACCATAATGAAGAAAAGGTGGAGGAAAGTGATGTTTGTTTGCGCCGTGCTGTGTTAATACTTTGTTTCTTTTCTCCTTTGTTATGACTGACAGTATCTGAACATTGAATGTGTGGGTTGGATAAATGTGTGTGTGCTCCGATATTACTGATTAAGTAGCACTCACTGATGTCCCTGCTCAATCTTTGATCATTAAGTGTCGCCGCCAGACCCTAAACAGAAAATCAGAGGGATGTTTTGCATGCTAAAAGCGGAAGAGGAAAAAGAGGGACCTAAAACAATCTCGCAAACAAGAGAGAGAACATAAAGAATAAGGGGTGCATAATTAGTGCTCTTTAATAAACCATGAGCTGGAGAAAGCCGAGCCTCTTTGGGAGGAGGCAGAGAGCCTAGATACTTCTTTTAATGCTATTGATTGGGAAATGATGTGTGTGTGTTTGTGTCGGCGCATGTGTGTGTAGGTATTGATTGCTTTGACCCAAACACTACAACAAGCTTCATGCACCATTTTAGTCAAAGCTTCTCCAACGAGCTAATGCTACAATCAGTGGCGAAATCTTGGAGGAAGAAACCAAAGCTATTCAGGAGAATTACGAGTTATGAAGTGAGACGCAGGCTAAAAGGATGTTGTGTGTATGTGCGGAGAATAGCTGTTTCACTCGACGCCACAGTGCCTTCAAACAAACAACCCTGCGCCCTAAGGGAGAGAGGACTAATCCATTCAGCCAACAGAGCAATTCTCATTATCGACTGCTAAAAAACACAGAGGGCAAGAGGGAGGCAAAAACGAGTGAGGGATGACAGGAAAGTGTAAAGGTGGGAAAAATTCAGGAATAAGAGGAATGAAATAGTAAATCACAAGACACTCTTTATGTCCGTGGGTAAACATCTACAGTACAATATTATGAAAAAAGTTGCATTAAATATCCCAGAAGTAAACAGGATTTCTCGGAGGCTGCTCATTCCACGATTTTCAGTTATGATTGATTAGCGTCAGATGTTCTTTTAAAATTGCCTTAGCTTCTCTTCAAATGTAAAAGTTTTAGTAATTTTGTTACTTTTGCTTTTTTTTTTATTGCTATTTAAGGCGAAACACTGCAGGTGAATAGGGTAAAAAACAAAAAACAAATAGTTAACACCTTACTCACCCAGTTAATTGAACAATCATTTTTTTTGTTTTACAAGTTTTCTAAAATGTTAAGTTTAAATATGCAATCGAGGTATTATGTAATGAAATATGTGCTAATCTGCATTTGCATGTGCATTTCTACAATAAAAATCTAAATATTGGATGAAGTCAGTTTCAAAATTCATATTAGAATCAAAAGTTTTTACAAAGAAAAACATTTGAACAGACAGGAAACACTATATATATATATATATATATATATATATATATATGGGGGGATAAAATGTAATATAAAATCAAGCAAATCATATATAAACAAATCCTCTGTAAAATCCTTCAGGATATAGACTGGAATAAAAATGTAAAGTTTGGTGTGTGTAAGTGTTACTGAAGTGAAGATTTATGGCTCAGTGTAGAAGAAAAAACATTTTTCCCTGGAGTGTCTCCCCTTAACTTTACATTTATTTTATTTCGGTTTTAGTTTTAGTCATTTTAGTACTTCATTAATATATATATATATATATATATATATATATATATATATATATATATATATATATATATATTAAAAAATCATTTTCATTTGTTTTATGTTTAATTAAGTAATATTTGCATATTATTCTACTTCAATTATTGAAAACAGTTCTAATTTTAGTTTTAGTTTACAATAACAAATTGTAGACATACAGCGAGTATAGAGATACAATACATAAAATCACTTCATTTTAGTGTATCCTGTAAATTCCTAAATGGATTAAAGACAAATAATAGAATTATTCCATTTATTAAATAACTGTGAACTATTTTATTGGTGGCACAGGCAACAATTCTTATTTTACACATACAGAATGTATAAAAATAATATAAAATAAAAATGACACTTTACAATAAGCTAAATTAGTCAACAACTTTAATTAATATGAACTAAGAATGAACAATACTTCTACAGCATTTATTAATCTTAGTTCATGTTAATTTCAACATTTACTTTGCATTATTAAAATCAAAAGTTGTACTTGTTAACATTAGTTAACGCACTGTGAGCTAACATGAATTAAGAATGAATAACTGCATTTTCAAGTAACATTAACAAAGATTAATAAACACTGTAATAAATGTATTATCCATTGCTTATTCATGTTAGTTAATACATTAACTAACATTAACTATTGGAACCTTATTGTAAAAATGAATGAATGAATGAATGAATGAATGAATGAATGAATGAATGAATGAATGAATGAATGAATGAATGAATGGATCGATGGATCGATCAATCAATCAATCAAGAGATTCAAGAATTTATTTATCTTATTTATTTATTTTTGGATGAAGCTATTATACTAAAAATAAATAAATAAATCATTAGCTTTCTAAATCTAGGAACATCTATTCCCAAATGAGGCTAATAAATAAATGCATTGGCACAAGCCAGACATCATATTGAAGTGCTCCTTTTATTGTGTGGAAGAAATAATGCACACACACACTCTTTCACACAAACACACGGTTATGTGGTCTCATTTCATAGACTCCATTCCTCCACAGCCTTCTATTCGCACTGGGGCAATGCAGGTGTTGAACAGAATAATAATCATGTGTGTGTGCTTGTGTGTTTCTCCGGGAGGGTGGGGGTGTGTGGGGGTGTTATTAGGGACCGCACAAACACGTGTGCATGCGAGGAGCATGGAGAAACACATTCACACAACACACATTGAGATTTAGATTTACACACAAATATATTTACTTCAGCCACTGAGATATGGTAGGCGGAGGTTAATCCATAGCTGCATGAAAACAGCCCTCCGATTGGCTGAGATGTGGCAGCTCTCCTGCCCACTCCAGGAAGTGATTGATGTTAAGCGGACTTTGATATTTGACTGCTGTGATGACAGTAGGAATATGATTCATCTCCTCTGCCAAAGGAAAATAACCTGCTTCTCTGGTTTCCAGACTCAAAACACTCTCACACACACACAAACTGAACTGCAGCTGTTCTTCTGGAGTAGTTTCACTAAAACTGACCATAATATTAGACAACTGTTAGACATTTGATGAATGATGACAAGAATTATGTTCAAAGGAAAAAGGGAAAGAATTGATGGATACAGTATTCGCCCTACATCCAGCCCGGAACCAGAAAGGCTTTCTTTTTCCATTTCTTTTTTCAAGTGGAGGAAGAAGGACATAAAACAAAAGCTTTTCCTTTATAAAAAGCAAAGTAAACTGCGGTTTATTTCAATGAGCCGGTCACGGTTGACCGGCGTGAAGTGGAAAGAAAATGGTGGTCCTGTGAAATAATTTTGAGGGGGTGCTTTTGGAGTAAAAGAGGAAATGATTGATATTCCAAACTCATCTCATTTCAGTTAAATGACAGTATTTCTCTCAGTCCAAAACACGCTGCTCTAAGCTCACTGTGCCCCAAATGAACTCTTTGCTCTTTCCCTCAATCTCTCAAACTGAAAAAAGACTAAACTATATAACCACAAAATGACTGCTGCTGCCGGTACCTGAAATTGAGCAGCAGTTGATTGTGAGTCATGTGAAAATATTACAAGATAGATTTTCCTGACTGGCAGAGTCTGTTGGAACTTAAAGTACAAAGAAACTTCTGATGTTGGGTTTTTGCTGTAGGGCTGCACAATTTGGGAAGAAATTCTAATTATTCAAATTACGATTCATTGTTATTATTGGATTATTGGATGTGCTGTGCCTTTTAAATCAGAGGAATGAACACATATGCATTGTGGTACTCTCATGAACATGCAAGACTGGCACAGAAAATAATAAATTGTTGAACCAAGTCATTACTTCATAACATTAACACTTCATAACAGCTTCATAACATTACAGTTGAATCACTGATGTAACAAGGACTATTTTATAAATGTCCTTAGTACCTTTCTGGGCCATAAAACTTTTTAGTTGCGTTGCTGTCTACACTCAAAAAAAATCTTGTTCAGCGAACTTAATTAAATTAAGTAAATTACTTACATTTAGACTGTGTTTCTGATTAAATAATGCAGTAATTGATGTCACAAAACTATGAGTATGTTTTGATTTAATGGTCAGAGGCTATATCTTACATTAATAAAAACAAACTAACAAACAAAAAAACAAACATGACACATGCAAATTAAACAATTTTGTACATATATACTAATTTATTGATTAATGTGTAATATGTTAATTTTTTTAACACAAACATTTTCAGAATTTGTACAACTGTTTCTACAAATGTTAAATTTTTATAAAAAAAATTAAGGTAAAAAAAGTTTTTCTAATCTCTAATCCACTTCTAAATCTCAAAAACAGCTCACAATTACATGTATACGGACTCTTACGTAATTTTCTTTCATTTAAAACACTTAAAATTACAATTTTTTTCAACATGTTTCCCTTTTAATGCAACCCCATGCTGGGAACGACACATCCACTTTTCAGTTAGTTGTGTCAACAAAACTTATTTATGTAGTCTCAACTCAAAATGATTAAACTTATTATTATTATTATTATTTTTTATTATTAATTTAGGTGGATTGAACATAGTGGAAATAGGTTATCATCAAAAATATCTTAATTTGTATTCCGAAGATGAACAAAGGTCTTACAGGTTTGAAATGAGATGAGAGTGAGTAATTAATTACAGAATGTTAATTTTTCCCTTTCA
Organism: Garra rufa; assembly: GCF_049309525.1. Lineage (NCBI taxonomy): Eukaryota > Metazoa > Chordata > Actinopteri > Cypriniformes > Cyprinidae > Garra > Garra rufa. Next base: position 21,702,591 of record NC_133363.1, on the reverse strand, counting down.
AAATTTAAAGCTTCCATTTTGTTGACAACTCCCAGTTGTCAATAAAAGCACTTCTCATTAAAAGTTTGCAGACATGGTTGGTGCATGTTGTGTTCGCAAATGTACATTATAAGTGATCCAAAATCCGCTCCAAGGCACTAAAAACACTGGATTATGAGCTGATCGTGTGTCAAAGTACAGTGCCACGCTTCACTAGTACATATTTATTTATTCAAATCACATTTATTTTAATTAATCATTTCATTTATTTTATTTTATTTTATTTTATTTTATTTTTATTTTTTTTTGATTAATCGTGCAGCCTTAGTTTGTTGGGGGTAAAAACACTGAGCGACAAACATAAAGTATGTATCTGCATGCATGTACACACACAACTATGTGTGACATAGATGGATCTGCCTTGCTCTGTCTCTATTTATCTCCCTTTCCCGTACACACACACTGATGTCAGCTCGGTTATATATGTGGATATATGGGCTAGAGTATGTATAATATGTTAATCCCTAAGGGCATAATGCATCTCCCCTAGAGAATGTTCTGGAAGTGTTAATAGCTCACAGCCGGGAAGAGGGCTCCTCCCCAGACCACAGGCAACAAATCACTCCATACCTGCACTCCAGTGCTCCCATATCCTCCAATATATCCATGCTGAGAGTGTGTCCATCCACCTAATTCTCCTCATTTTCTCCCCACCCATCTTTTAAAAGTAGCAAATTGCAAAATCCTATTTCTTCCTGTAATACCTGGCCCTGTATGGGAATGAACGAATGGATGTAGACAGAGAGAGAGGGAGAGAGATGGAGGGAGAGGTGCTAGCTCAGCAGAAGGCCTGGTTAATAGCACCATTACTGTCATGAGGATCCAGATTCGGACAATGAATTAATAACGAGCGGAAAGGGAGCTGTGTGAGAGGGAACGAATGCACACACACACACTCACAAAATCACCGGCGCACACTCAGCACCTCAATTGCGTAAGTGTGCTGTGTGAAACGGCAATAAAAATGGGTGATGTTGATTCTGAAAATGTGACACATTTGAATAGAAGAGCAATGGAATAGATGGAAAGATAGACCGGATATGCATAGATTATTAAACCCACAGGCCGCAGAAACACTATGGCCTAGTTTGGAATGCATCAAACGTTGATCACTATATAAAAAAAAAAGAAATTGAATTTGGATTTTTTTTCTTTTTTTTTTTTTTGCCCTGTTGAACTTGTTGCAGTGCTCAATGGAACCCACATTAGATGTACAATGGTACTACTGTACCTCTGCTTTCTATAGATTGACTGGTTATTAGCTTAAGGGAAAACACATCCTAGTAACCACCAGTCTTCTTTCGTTACCATAGTTACCTACTAAGTACATTTCCAATAGATTTCGGGTATTTTTAGAAAGAAAAACAAGCATGTGCAATTTAGCACTTCAAATGAAGCATCTATTTATTTATTTATTTTTAACAACCAATTAATTAAAGCTAAAAGAAGACTACTGTAAATGCAAGCAATTCAGCAGCAAGGCGATAAGGGACACCTGTGGAATCATTCATTGAAGTGCTGTAGACTTTCTTTTGCTAATTTAATTACAGAAAAATCCAAAAGATAATTCAGGCTTCCCTCCAACTGCAATTTATGACACATGCAACCTGATCTCATTTTAGCTTTTTTCTCGATCTCTCATCCTTCAGCTCTTTCATCGTGCATCATGTTTTTCATGGGATTTGTACCCAAGGACTCCACATTCTAAGTGTTAAGTGGCGCTATTGGCTGTTTTTCAATATGTGCTCTTGTCTGTACTTGTGTTCTTGTGGACTTGTAAAACATCATCAATTGTCGAAGTACTGTTCCAATTCAAAGTTCACATCTAGCCAAGTAGAGTTCAAATCCCCGGATGTGTTTTTGCTCCGCCCCTTTTATCAAGCATGCATCAAGGGGTGACTTGTGCAAACTTGAGGCAACAAGGTATCCCATAATTAATTTCGCACCAACCAGGGAGTGTTAATGGCGGATGAGAAAACTTGCGTAATTTTCAAAAAGTTATTTTGTCATGAAATGTAGTTTTAAGAGCATTTCAGGCAAGAATGTAGTTGTTTAAAACTCAAATCTGCTGTTTATTTGGAAAATTTGCTTCACTGATTTCGGAGATGTGAGCTCCAGACTATCACCGGGTGCTCAGTGCTCATGTATCCCGCTGAGAGCGCCTCACCTCGGCTAGTCCCTTTGACATTTGCAGCTGGTTCTGATGTCTCTGTAGTGGTTAAACATGAGGTATAATTCGTTGTGGGAAAATCTAACAGGTAACTTTTGGTCTTGTGAATCTATTATTCTTTCCAAGTCTCTTTATTGTTGTTCATTAAAACTGACATTTAACAAAAAAAGCAGAGTTGTGCTTTTCATATTTAATTTTATTATACATAAACAAGATAATTAGAATGTGTGTGCACATGCATAAACTTCATATTAATGTTTCATATTTTTAAAACGAAAACAAAATGAGGGTTGTTGTTATATTTTGAAGAAAACAGAAAGAGGCAGTGGTGTTTGATATAATTTTGTTTCATTGTAATATGTGTATGCATTGCATGAACCACATTTTTGTGGCTATTAATATGTTTAAATGAATCCAAAAAGAGGCAATGCTGTTTGACATATTATTTCATTTCACTGTAATGTATGTCAAACTTCCGAAGTCCGAACTACCAAGGATGCAATTCTGAACTTTGCGTATATGGTACTGAGAAACAGCCTATAACTCTAATGCTCTGTGACATTTCAAAATAACATACCATCTGCACTACCCCTTAACCTACCCCATAGTATGAACAAAAGTGAATGTGATGTAAAAATGCAATTGCAAGCACGCCCTTTTAGCTTGTTTTTTGATCTCTCATCTTTCAGCTCTTTCATCATGAATCATCATTCGCGTCTTGAGACTGATAGATTGAACTAGGTTACACTTCATTTTAAGATGCCTTTGTTACAGTGTAATTACACAGATAAGTATTGGGTAACATTATTAACAACATGTATTTACTATAGGATAGGGGTTTAGGGTTAGTTGCATGTAATTACGCATAATTTACTGTTATTACTAAGTATATTAAATGCAAAAGACTGTAAAATAAAGTGTTACCTTAAACTTTTCCAAAAACTGCAGGTATCATGCTGATAATATAATACTGAGGCAAAATAGAGCCGAGAACTGTCAGAAACTGTCAAAAGATAAATGGATGGAAGTGTTATGATATAATAGTGAAAACATTGTGACATTACTTAATCTAAATACTATAGTATTTATTAGTTGGCTGACAATGTCACATTTTGACAAACAACTCTCAGTTGCTGTTCACTCGTTACGCCCACTTTATTCATAAACAGAGTGATTTTTAGTGACATGCAATATAAACTGTGTATTCATTGTTTTTATTCTCTGACCTATTCAAAATGTTTTTTCCACCGCCGATTGTTAGACTTGATTTACCTCTGTTTTATCATAGCATAAATACAGGTTAAAACCCAAAGCAAATCCGCTCAGGAATTTTCAAAGAACATGATTTGTCATCTCCATCAAGCCAATCTGGTCAAACTCATCTGTTCCCTTTTGATTATTTTGCAACAAATCAAATCACATTGGAATCATATCAAATTTGGATATCTAATATGGGTCAGATGGATTATATCGTACACAGAAAAAAAATATATAATAAATAAACAGACATAATTTATCCTGAAAACAATCGCCGGGCATTGGAACAGAAGCTTGACGTGCAGATTAAGAAAGATAAGCTTGTTTTTTTCTATCTCCATACCAAGGCATTTCATATTAATTTTGAAAACATTGTATGGGGAAACTGTGGCAAGCGCAATTGTGTATAAGAAGCGAAATGGCTGCTGAGACTACACACACACACAGCCAAATATAAGCTCTCTGAAATACGGACTCGTAGCTCAAACACAGAGTACAGTTGAATAGCATTGCCATCTGAGTCATAAACCTTGAGGGAGAATGCCAGTGAAGAGTGCAGATTGTGTAAAGATTATCTATAGATGCTCTAATATAAAGAAAGATGCAGAGAGACGGCGACAGTAAGAATCAATGACGTGCTATTACAGTATATCCCCTAGACAGCTGCAGCACAATAAAACGCTTGAAATATGAAGCAAAACTATATCAGGCTTTCCGAATCTTCACCGCAATGCAAATCTACTTCAGTCTTGTTCCATTTTTGTTTTTGGGGGGTTGTAACAGTGGGGAAGGCAATGAACAAAATTGAATAGCGCTGAAGTGAGAGTGAGAGTGAGAGTTTGGAGTTGGAAATGCATCTGTGGTTTGTGTGTTGCTGCAGTGTACTGTGCTATAGCAACAAAACACACATCCGTCGATAGAACTTGTACTCCTTCACCTGATTCATTGAGCATTCAGTCCTACACTACGACTCCCTCAGCCAGCTTGTGACGAAATACGGTTTCCTACGAAACAGAAATATGCTTATAAATGTCTTTTCAGCAAATAATTTCACACCCAGTTAAAGCTGGCACACAGGCCTGCATGTTATACACATACACACATGTACACTGGAAACTCCGCCTCTCCTCTCGGTTTACAGGAAGAGGTTAATTTTGCTCATAATTTGATGAAGAATTTAAAAAATAACATGCTGTGTCCTCTCTTCACGAGCGCAGAAGAATAGACGGAGAGACACTGCCCCGGGCATCACATTTTCTCTTTCTCTCCTCCTCCCTCATCCTGCGCTCCACTCGGCACATCAGTATGCTGCAGACACGCGTACACACACACACACACACACACACACACACACAGTTGGAAACACACACATAAACGCTTGCCGGGAGTCTCTAGACACTGGAGCTTTGTGCCGCAGAGCTCTCTCTCTCTCTCTCTCTCTCTCTCTCTCTCTCTCTCTCTCTCTCTCTCTCTCTCTCTCTCTCTCTCTCTCTCTCTCCATCTTCCTCCTTAAGTCATCAGACTCAGTTTCTACTAAGTGATATTTCATCAAGGCATAGAGTAGTATTTATTTTAGATCAAGTCTTTTCCCCAATTTTGCTCATTTTTAACAGAGAAGCAAAGTGCACCACACCCAACTAATGGCTTGGTTGTTGCTTAAATAAAAAAGTTTAGTCATGAATTCCCTTGCCTGAACCCGCCTCTGAGAAAGTCAAACCCAAATTAGATCCATCATCATGTCTTACCCTAAACTACATGCAACCTCACACACATACACTCTTAAAAATAAAGGTGCTTTAAAAGGTTCTTACAGCGATGCCATAGAAGAACCATTTTTGCTTCCAAAAAGAATCATTCAGTCAAAGGTTCTTCGAAGAACCATCTCTTCCTTACCTTTTTATAATCCGAAGAACCTTCTTTCGCCACAAAGAACCTTATGTAAAACAGAAAGGTTCTTCAGATGTTAAAGGTTCTTTATGGAACCATTTAGACAAAAAAAAGGTTATTTTATGGCATCATGAAGCACCGTTATGTTTAAGAGTGTACGAGCACAAGTGTTTAATTTCCATTTATAAACACTGTCAGAAATAAATATTTTGAAACCTAGTATGCTTCAGTGCCAATGTTTTACGTAATGTTTTTCTTTTTCAATTTCTTTTTTAAAAGTTGGCAGAAGTAATGACTGAAAAAATGTAGTTGCTAACTTTAGGTCTAATTATGTGTTTTATTTATTTATTTATTTATTTATTATTTGCCATGCTGAATGCAATCTCTTTTAATCATAGTGCATGTTACAATATATTAGATATGATTATCCTGCAAATCCAGTCTGTCGCAGTTTGGTCCAAATATCCATATGTCTAAACGAAGGACATGTTCAGGCAGTACAAGCTTAGCCAAAGAGGTCAAATCTTAAGTTTTTTTTTCCTCCCCCCATGTAACCACTAACATTTCTTATACTTGTTAACATTTATGCATGTATGCATTTATTTATTTATTTATTTACAAGAAGTACAAAAATAAGTTCGATATTGAGTCTGATGAGTCTGACATCTTTATCTTCTTCACTGTCTCATCTCGTTCATACAGATTAGTCACCAGAACACACAGCCAAAAACACACACGCACACACACACACACACACACACACACACACACACACACACACACACACACACACACACACAAACACAAACCCAAAAGCATACTTCACATACTCTTTTATCAGTTCACCGCAACAAAATCGACCTGAGCTTAAGAGGGGAAGGCTTGAGGGATTCTGTTGAAAACCTTCTGTTTCTCACACTACTTATGACCTCACAAGATCTTACCTGACACTCAGTCAAGATTAGAGACACAAACAGAGGACTGAAAGAAGATAACAATAACAACAAAAATTCTTTTGAACAAGATACTTTCAAAAACCAGTGTCATTGTGTCTGAACTGTTAATGGTATTTAGAGCTGAACTAATAAAAGAAAGCGAAGGAGCGCTAAGGAGAGCGAGAGTCTACTTGAGTGTGTTCATGCAGGTATGATATAGTTATTGTGAGGATATGATGTGGGATGTCAAGCATTGTGGGGTGCTTGCGGTTGTTCTGCTCATTTGAGTTGAGGTTAGACTTGGATTTGGGCCTAAAATAGCACACTGACAGATAGCATTTAAAGATACTATACTTTAAGCTTCATTTACTGCAATTCATACTAATGCAAATGTGGAGCAAATGCTCTGACCTGCTAGAGAAAAGCTGTTTGCTCAATAGGTCTAAGCATCTCAGACTAAAATTACAATATTACAATATTATTCTTCACAAAAGATTTAATTTTGTTGTTTTGAACTCCCTATTCATCAAAGAATCTTGGAAAATAAATCAAATCAAATCAAATAGAGCAATGGCTGATGGAATTTCAGCTTTGCAATTACATTAACAAATTAGATTTTAACATATAAATAAAATAATTATTTTAAATTGTATTTCTATGTCTACTTATCACTGTTTTTACTGTATTTTTAATTAAATAAACATAGCCTTGGTGAGAATTAGAGACTTCTTTCAAAAGCTTAAAAAATGTATTGGCCCCAAACTTTTGAACAGGAGAAAGTGTAGTAAGTAAGTAAATACTGTGGCCCTGGACAACAAACCAATCATAAGCAGCATGGGTATATTCATAGCAATAGCCAACAATACATTGTATGTGTCAAAATTATCGATTTTTCTTTTATGCCAAACATCATTAGGATATTAAGTGAAGATCATTATCCATTAAGGTATTTTGTAAAATTTATACCATAAATATATAAAAACCTAATTTGGAATTAGTAATATGCATTGCTAAGAACATTTGGACAACTTTAAAGGTGACTGTCTCCATATTTTGATTTTTTGTTTTACACTCTCAGGATCCAGATTTTGAAATAGTTGTATCTCAATCAAATTTTGTTCAATCCTAACAAACCATACATCAATGGAAACCTTGATGTGTAAATTGTATTTTTTTTTTTCAACCCTTACGACTGCGTATGTGGTCCAGGGTCACAAATAAATAAATAAGCATGCCCTAGAGCAAGGGTGCCAAACCCTGTTTCTGGAGATCTACCTTCCTCCAGAGTTCAGCTCCAACCCTGATCAAACACAACTGAACCAACTAATCTGGATTTGAAGGAGCACTTGATAATTACAGATAGGTGTGTTTGATCAGGGTTAGAACTGAACTCTGCAGGAAGGTAGATCTCCAGGAACAGGGAAACGGAACAGAGCATGGCATCAAATTATGTTGTCCACTGCAAAGATCATTTAGAATGTTTAAAGTCTAGTTTTACTACATGTGCTGCATTCCATACAGTCTCACATGAGGGATTTTCCTACTTTATATCACTGACTTTGGCGTTTCATTGGCCAACGCTCTGAAAATGTGTTAAGAAACAAATTGCAATGCCACCGTTTGCCTTGCAGGTGTTTGATTGTCAGCAAAGATGTCTCTAAATTGCTGAGGATAAATGATGCTGAACAGTCCTAGCATTTCTTTGCAGGTGTAAAATGATCAGCCACTCATTTTCAGCATTTTACACCTATCTTTGCAAACAGGTTTTATTAGGAACCTTCACTCATTTGTGCATTTTATTAGCCTAAAATTGACAGCCTATCATCATTTCTTAACTATGAATTTGCTCGCATGACAGCCAGATCAGTCAGAAAGAAGTTTGAAATTCTGACTTTCCGAATTCAATGGAATGCAGCATGAGAAAGGTGTTACTTTCTGTCAAGACGGGTAATTGCAAGCGGCTTTTGCTGAACTGACAGTTTACCTGAACAGTGATAAAAGAGAAGAAGATCTGGATCAGAAGAACTGAGGCAATTTGGAGCTCTGCAAATGGGAAAATATCAAGATTTCCACTTCTTTTTACATCCTAGAAAGAGAACCACCGATCTCTACATTCCAGCTAAGAGGATTCTAGACATCCACAAAATGCACACTGGCCGCAACTGTCCAAAGTCTGAGTTATTCAGCCTGTTCTGGCTGATGTGTGTCTCCAGGTCAAGGTCTTTCCTCTAGCCTGTGCTTTAGCCCCAAGCATCTTCTGTGTCCTGCCAGAGGCGTTCAGGTAGTTTAATTTAAGCCAAGCTGAGATGGATCAAAGCCCGGACCGAGCCTCCACATCAAAGTGTACGCTGTGCATCTGTGCGAATGAAGCGAGACCTCGATTTACCTTTGCCGCAAACAGGGGTGGAACGGGACTGAGGGGTCAGCTTGCCTCTGAGACATGAGGAACAGGGAAAGCAAAGAAAGGAAAGAAGTTGAAGGGTTGCATAGAATCCGAGAGCTTTTTTTTATGATATCGTATCAAGCGCTCGCTATAAATACGTAGAACTTAAAAGTTAATCATTTGTCTTATCTTTCAGTGACCTTTTCGCAACACAATGATCTCTGCGTGGTGTGCAGCTCGATGTAGGCTTTCTATTCCGACCGCCAAGTTTCCAAGACGTTGATAGATGGCTTGAATAAGATCCTGTTTAAAGACGAGTTGAAGCCACATGTTCCTTGTTAAAACACCTGTAGATTTTGGCTACAATGTTTTCAGCAGTCATTACACATCGCTGAGACGTTATCGAAATATGCGATCTGTAACCCAGACACACACTCCCTAAAGGATGTCGGCTTTCAGCTCGAGCTGGAATCTTTGGCAGCGGTTACCGCATAAGTCTTTCTCACTTCCAAGATCTGTTTAAAAACAGCGCCGAGCGTCCAAACAATGGAATTCCTTGTGGATGATTCAGCGCCTCATTAACAATTAAACTTCCATTAGCAACATGGTCGAGTTTAAGAAGTTTCTTCTGTCCCGCCAACCATATCTCTGAACCGCTGCCAAGCGAAATATCTCCTCATGCTATAAGTATTTCATCCCATAAACTAAGAGAGGTGAAAGATAAATGCTTCCTCAGGTAGAATTTTTTAAACGTCCTGTATGTCAAACAAACTCGCTTCTGAAAGTGTGCCATCTGTTAATATGTCATATTTTCACGCTTCATATGTAAAAACCTCATAGTGAAGCTTTTGATATGAGATACTTTGATATGATATTGAACGCCTTTGATATGCGACATAAAATACGGCGTTTCATCATTAGCGGAATGTTAGAAGAGTGAGAGAAACCCGCAATTGTGTATTTAATATGCAGAAGTGTACCGTGCTTGTTTTGCCTTCCATCGTTTCAATTTTACTTCAAAGGAATGGAGGTAAAAGGGATGAGAGTCTTATGTTTATTATTGTAATTTTGTAAAGAAGCAACCTACATAAAGAATCACACACACAATGTAATCCACATCAATACTAAAACTAAAAGAAAAAAGCCCACTCATTTCATTTTGACATGTTTTTGATGTGTGCATGTGCGTATATACTTATGTTTCATGGATATGTGCACCTGCAGGTTTTGCGATTTCCAAAACACCATTTTACAGATGAATCGCTGTCTCCATGGTGAGGGTTTAAAATGCGCTCTGTATGCATTTGTGTGCTTGTTTTGTCTTTTTCAGATGTATCAATAAGAGCCGTTACCTTCTCATGCTTAGTCTTTCCTAACATCCCTAAGAAATCGAGGAGTGAAACTAAAGTGTGGCGCTGATGGAATTCTTTGTTTTAACATTCCGTTCCCAAAAGACACACAAAGCATGTTGGAGTGGGCTGCAGATAAGCCTTCAATTGTTCCAGGCACATGCATTATTTTATTTTGTATGGATTTTTCTAACATGTTTCCAAAGCCTAGACAGCACTGTACTTCTTCCTATGGATCCTTTTGTATCCGTGTGTTTTTTAGAGAACAATTTCAGCTAATGCGTGCATCTGTTTGCCAACTAGTGAGTGTATGTAAGTGTGCTTGTGATTGGCGGGGAATATTGCAGTCCAGCCGTGTATGTCAACTGAGGTAGATGGAGGGAATGGCTGTAATTAACTGTAATTTGTTCTGGAGACGTTATGAAACCGCTAGGCGCTCAGCCTCATAAACAGTGGAAGAAAAAGGAATGAAGAAGAAATATTGAAAAAGATGAGAAAAGAAATACAGCACAAAAGAATGTATTATATCGTTTTACAAAACATCTATCTGAAATTATATCTGACTTAAATTAGGATGACTGATCTCATGAGTAAAAAAAGAGACAAAACATTTTTTTGAACATTTTACAATGTTTTATAAACCTTTCTACCTTTGTGCAAAATAAGTACACTTGCATTATTTTTTAAAAAGTGTACTTGTTATGGACATAACACACTTTAAAAAACACACATTTATTGAATGTATTGTTTTCTGATGCTTAATTACTGTTATTTACACTTAAATGAAAATGTATTTGTTTTAATTTATATTAAATGAAATTAGTTGCTTTTGTTTGACATAATGAATCTAATGTATATGAAATTTCATAATTATGACTATTGTTCTTAAAAATTGGTTAAAGTTATAGAAAATTAAAAAGTAATGACTTTTCTTTTGATGTATGTATTTAAATATATATTTAAATTTAAACATATTTTACACATTTATCATGATAAAGTTGCAATTTAATACATTTAAATTAAATTCACTTAAAATGTAATATTGAATTATATTAAAGGAGTAGTTCACTTTCAGAAGAAAATTTACAGATAATGTACTCGCCCCCTTGCCATCCAAGGTGTTCATGTCTTTCTTTCTTCAGTCATAAAGAAATTATGTTTTTTGAGGAAAACATTTCAGGATTTCTCTCCATATAATGGACTTCTATGGTGCCCCTGAGTTTGAACTTCCAAAATGCAGTTTAAATGCAGCTTCAAAGGGCTCTAAATGATCCCAGCCGAGGAAGAAGGGTCTTATCTAGTGAAACGATCGGTTATTTACAATTTATATATTTTTTAATCTCTACACAGAGTACACACAGAGCTAGACACGACAAGCATTTGAGGTTAAAAAGTATATAAATTGTATTTTTTTTTTTTTTTGAAAATAACGATCGTTTTGCTAGATAAGACCCTTCTTTTCTCGGCTGTGATCGTTTAGAGCAATCTGAGGCTGCATTTTAGAAGTTCAAACTCGGGGGCACCATAGAAGTCCATTATATGGAGAGAAATCCTGAATTTTTTTTTTTCCTCAAAAAATTTCCTTACGACTGAAGAAGGAAAGACATGAACATCTTGGATGACAAGGGGGTGAGTACATTATCTGTAAAATTTTGTTCTGAAAGTGAACTACTCCTTTAAACACACCCGAATTTAAGTTATAATCATGTACTTGTGCTTAACTGAACACATCAAAACAGCATACGTCTTTAAAGCATAATGGGATTATTATAACAATGTAAAATGTTTCATTTGAAATTATTACAAAGCCCAGTCTTTAAAAGTGTACTTAAGTGTGTTAAGAAACGCTTACACTTAAGTTATTACTTTACTATATTACCTGTAAGTACAGTTTTTAAAAAAAACATACTTTTTTAAGATTAGAAGTACTGTACACTACAAATGCACATTCAAAACGATTAAGCGCATTTCTGTTTCACAAGGGTAGGTGGCATATGGCAGCCTGCTACAAATGCTAACACAAAATGTTCTTGTGACATTTCAGCAACATTTCTAAGAGCATCACCATGACTGAAGCTTTGCGGACCTTAAACACGCTTTGTTCCAGGGTTCTCTGTCACTGTCAGTCTCTAATCCAACCTATTAATGCTAAACCTGAACTTCACCCCAGCACTAGGTAAATGACAGTTACCTGCCAAACAAGCCGAGCTGAGAGCTCCATGTGAACAAAGACTTTTCCATGATGCATATCTGAGGCCACAGGACAGAGAATATCCCCCTCTCTGTTATTCTTTCCAGCTTACATAAATCCCCTCAGCGAGAGAACCTGGTGTGAATGTTTTGCTCTTCCTTTGAAGTTTAACCAACAGAAAGCCGGGCCACAGCTCCAGACCACATGGTGAGATTTTTCCCTCAGAAGGCTATCACCATAAACCTCCCTCCTGCCTCACTGAATAATGCATTGTTATAAAAGTTTCTTGTTAAAAGGCAGAACATAGGGAGCTCGGTGCTGAGCTGTCCACAATTTGTTGCATATCAAAGCAACATAAGTTGTTCATTTTCTCTGCTAATAAGCTGGACATGCGATAAGGCCAGTTTGCTTTGGCTGATCTTTTCAGGTCGTACTCTTGGGTTAGAGGACGGTGGGCGTAGGTGTTTGCTGCGTGTGTGTTGTTCATTCATCAGCACCATATGCTTGTGTGTTCCTGCATGTTACCTGTCTACAACAGGTAGCATCATACAGACTGAACAATGATCAAAGAAAGGGGAATGTAGGAGCCTCAGGCTCTGAGAGCAGCTGTTCCCCTCTCTATCAACATCCAGGGAGGCCCGGATTCGATCCCTAGGCTAGATTAGAGATCAGGCCAGGCTCCGTGTACGAGCTGCAGGCTAAGAGAGGTAGGACAGTCCCATGATACTGCTATTTCATTTATCTACACTAAGCCTCTAGGTTTTATTATATTTTGCTCTCTTCAGGTTTCAAATGGACCCAGGACACAACCCTAGTATCCACTTTAAAGAACTCTCAATGACAACAAATTATTTGATTTAGGAGTACATAAAAAAGACAACCGTATTAACTATGCTCATTGTAAATTCAATCTGGTGTACTGCAAAACTAGAAAGTACTGAATTAATATAGAGTGTTTTTTTTTTTTTTAATATATACAGGCAATGACCAGTAATGTCCCAAAAGAGAGCTGCTAATATACCTTCTTGTAAATAAATAAATAAAATAATTTTCCCCAGGGCTTGTCAATGGGCCAGTATCCTCAAAGGGACATATTTGTATCTTATTTGGCTCTAAAATCTTCATAGTAGTACCTTAAAGGAGTAGTTCACTTCCAGAACAAAAATTTACATATAATTTACTCACCCCTTGTCATCCAAGATGTCCATCTTTTTTCTTTCTTTAGTCGTAAAGAAGTTATGTTTTCTGAGAATATATCTCCATATAATGGATATTTATGGATATTTATGGTGCCTCCGAGTTTGAACTTCCAAAATGAAGTTTAAATGCAGTTTCAAAGGGCTCTAAATGATCCCAGTTGAGAAAGAAGGGTCTTATCTAACAAAACTTTCTTAAACAAACTTGTCTTAGTCTAGCTCTGTGTGAACTGTGTATTCCTGTTCATTAGGGTATGGTGAAAAACTCCCATCTCATTTTCTCCAAACTTCAAAATTGTCCTACATCACTGTTTTACCTTTTTTTTTTTTTTTTTTTTTTTTTTGTAAAAGGCGTTTGACCTTCTTTGCATGTTCACTTTGTAAACATTGGGTCAGTACTTCTGCAGAGATGTAGGATGATTTTGAAGTTGGAGAAGAAAATGAGATGGGAGTTTTTCGACATACCCTAATGTCATAAACAGGTAATGTCATACAACAATGTCATAAATTGTAATTTTTTTTTAGAAAATAACCAATCGTTTTGCTAGATAAGACCCCTGTTCATCGGCTGGGATACAGCCCTTTGAAGCTGCATTTAAACTGCATTTTGGAAGTTCAAACTTAGGGGAACCATAATATGGAGACAATTTCTCAATTTCCTCAAGAAACATAATTTCTTTATGACTGAAGAAAGAAAGACATGAATATCTTGGATGACAAGGGGGTGAGTACATTATTTGTACATTTTTGTTCTGGAAGTGAACTACTCTGTTAAAGGTACATATTTCAACTCTAAGGTACTAATATGCATCTTTTAAAAATAAGGTTATAAGACAAAGTTATCCATTTAAGGGCCCCAGTGACATGCTTTTGTACAACTAAAGGTACCCCCCCCCCCCCCTGATGATTTAAATTCATGTTACTTCTATTTACAGAGTATAAATAAAAAGACAAAAAAAAAAAAAAAGATGAAAAAGCAAACATGCATTGATACATTAGACTCTGCTCAAGTCTTCCAACACTATATTACTCTAATGAAGCCTTCTGTGATAAAATGGACAGACTGGTAGGTGAGTTAAAGAAGAAAAAATGGCTTCCCCGCACTTAGAGGGACTGAAAAGGATGTCAGCCAAACCGTTTTCGCATGCCAGGAACATGCACTCACTATGTTATAAGTGTTGTTTTCTAAAACAACTTACTGAAGGTTATGAAAGAAAATGGTAAAAAAACTTTATTTTACACAAACACTGATCAGAGTGGGACGTGTGGGAAATGGTAAAACGTGGGAATACTGACTGGGCATGAACCAACTGTCTTTAAACAAAAAGAACACAAAACCATCCTGAATATGTTTTTCATATGTGTACGCTAAAATCAAGAGTAATATTTTCTGTTGCTGAAAAACAAACTTGTGTCATGATAGTAGATAATGAAGAACTAAGGCAGTTGTACAGCTCCGCTGTTATTGGATATTGACAGAACGGTTACTATAGAGGGTCACTGAAAACCGAATAATGTATTATGTTAATTAAAAAAAGCAAACTGCAAAGCTTCCACTGAGTTCAGAAGTGGAGAGCTATTGAAACTGATGTTGTCCAGAGTGTGTTTTCAGGGATATGTAGAAATAACCTTGTGTCAGTGCTGTCCTACTTCAAAATTTCATTTACTTTCACACACAAACTCTGAACTAGTAATACTGTATATTTTGCTCTCCAGTCTCATTTGCTTCACTTTTTCATTTCCAAGTTCAGAATTTTTGTGATACCAGTTATATGAAAGCTTTCCTTTCATCTACAAAATCACGGAAAAGCCCTGATTCTAATTCCATGGCTTCTTTAAATCCCCAAGGGGATTAATGTAAATGTTTGCTTTGTTTTTATTTAGAAATACATTCATTAGAAGTGTTCTTTGATTGCATTTTGTGTGTGTTGTATGTCTATAACAGACTCTGGAAGTCTGAAGTCTGTAATTAGTAAATGCTGAGAAAGCAGTTACAGAAATGAAAAGACTTATTATTTAGATCTTTTCTGTAAGCATGTACACTCCATCCTTGTTTGTGCTGTGACTTCAGGTGAGCTTTGATGAGAATAGGTGCTGATATTTCTGCTGGAGGCGGGAGGATTTATGTATTTGTATGAACATCTTTTAAAAATGTTCTCAGCCTCGTCCTTATTTTTCATTTCGCGCAGATTAATCGTTTTGTTTGGGGTCTATTGACCTTGCAGGGTCAAAGAATGCAAATAAATAAAACCTGCACACAGATACATAAATTTAGATGGTTGCAAATACACAAATATCTCTGGTTCAGACAAATAGGTCACATAGAGGTTTACAGAGTGAATGGGAAAGGAAAACAACCCTGTTTCTCCCATATGGAATTCATTTGAGTCTGCCTTTAAAAACATAGCATCATCACTTTCGACAGTCGACACAATGTTAAAATCTTCCATACCGCAAGATGATGTGTCAAGAAAAAATGCGAGCTTCCTAGTTGACGTAATGCATATTAAACAACCCATAACAAGGTGAACGAAAATAATACTTTACCCTATTACATTCCTCAAAGCCAATATAATAAGTTTACCCTATGGTATTGTGTTTATCCACTACAAACTAAACATGTAAGGCTGTTTTGTGTCCTAATTTGAGCCACATTTCAAGGTGAGTGTGACGTGATACTGATGTGAAAAAATGCATGGAAAAAACATAATATTCTGAGGCCCAGAGATGTGTGGTTATCCGAAGTATCGTTTCTTCAATCTCTCCATTTCTGCCTGAGAGCACCACATCCCTCATCCCTCATCCGTTGCTCTTCTTTTACAGCGATTTGCTCGGGTCACATCTAGCCTAAGTTCAAACATCTGGCTCGAACTGAACCCATTTTAGCACAATTTTGTTTAACAAGTGTTCTATATCTGGAAGAGAAAGAACGAACAGATGCATGCTCGCTTTCTTCCTGATGAATCTGACAAGCAGCTTATGGAAAGAGAAAATAATAGAGAGGGGGAAGAAAGAGGAGCAAATAAATGAGATGCTGAGGACAAAGTTGCCTTGAGAGTGGGAGGGTGGTGGCGGAGGGAGATTGCTTACAGTCGGTTCACACATCTGCATCAAACGGCCTGACACATCTGGCGTTATCTCACAACACACAGAAACCAAAAATAACAATTGCTGTGCGAGGGATGGGCCGAACGAGCGCCGCAGTTTCACTCTACACAATAAAGCAGAACACTTCTAAAGACGTGTTACTTTTGGAACATGTGCTGTAATATTTTTTGATTGCCTCTATCATCAAATACCTGTATATAACGTCCCCTGAGATTTGTAAATGTCCATCCGCTCGCCTAAGAAAGCAAACGTGAAACCGTCTGTTTGGGGAAATGAGTGGAAAGGGAAGGTTGAGGCCGCCAGGTGTTTTATGTAAGTGTCCCTTCGAGATCAACGCATCAGTTTGTTTTTAAGTGCGTAAAATATGATTGCCGCTGTTTAAAAATTGATCTCAGCGGTTATTAAGAGTGTCCTGATGATTAGGGGTGGTTCAGACACGTGCCTGCAATTAACAGGAATCCATAAGCCACGGGCCATTATGAGGACACGTAAAAGCCGACAGGCACTCCTGGGACACCTCATTCACAGAGCTTGGTAGTTAACACAGGGGAATGAATAAGGGGTTGTGAGGGAACGCACATAAACACACTGAAGTGGGGTCTAAAAGTCTGAGTCCACACTGAAAATCCATTTTTACATTTAAATATTTTAAATGAATACTTTTCTTTTGAACTTATGTCCCTTTGAACTATTATCATGCAGCAAAACATTTCCCAACATTGATAATACAATTTCTTTCTGAAGTATTTAATCAGCATACTAGAATGATTTCTGAAAGATCACGTTATACTAAAAACTGGAGTAAATGTTATTGAAAATTCAGCTTTGCTATAACCAGTGTTGGGAAATGTTACTTTTAAGAGTAATGCATTACAATATTGCGTTACTCCCTAAAAAGTAACTAATTATGTTACTTTTTATGGAAAGTAATGAGTTACTTTTGTGTTACTTTTTAAATCTGGGCAGGCTTGCTTTTTGTTTTTAATATAGAAAGTTCTGTTTTTGACAAATGTAAAAGCCCTTTCACACCAAAAGCCTCAGGCTGAAGGAAAGGTAAATTCACATATGTACAGAAGAATGCAGAAAAAGAAAGTTCAATACTCTTCAGCAATAAAAAAAAATAAGAACAAACGTTAGCTTATCTTGAGTAATATTTGCTTTTTAGTATGGCTGAATTGGATCATCGAAGATAAGCAGCAAAGACACTGGTTAATAAAATCGGATTAAATGCATAAAGGATATTTGTATTATTTAACATATTTAATTACTGCAGGTGTGCGTCATATTCTGAGTTTCATTTCACGCTTTTTATTATTATTATTATTTTATTTGTTTTGTGAATGAGTTAAATTAATGCATCTTCACATTTATTCTAGAGATAAAGTAACATCTTACTCCTGATTTCTGTCAACATGGGGACAAGAGAGCTTTCACTTAATAAATGGGGAAGAAGGTAACTGCCGTTACTTATTTGTAACTCAAATACTGTATTGTAAAATAAAAAGTAATACCTTACTTGACTAGTTACTTGACAAAAGTAATCTGATTACATAACTCACGTTACTTGTAATGCATTACCCCAACACTGGCAATAACAGGAAAAAAATACATTTATATTTATGATACCCTAATGATTTTTGGCATAAAAGGAAAATCGGTCATTTTGACATACAATGTATTGTTGGCTATTGCTACAGATATACCCGTTTTGTGGACCATGTTCACATATATGTCTGTTTAGGCACAAGATGCTATTTAGATCACCTTAAATCATGGAAGATATGCACCTCAAGGGCTGTTAGCATTAAAACAAATGGAGGACAAAAAGATGCATTTTCACTAGTGATCTCAGACCCCACTGTAATATATCTAACCCTACTATACACGCAAATTAAGTGCATAGCCAATTTTATTACATCACACTTCCTGTATCTTGACTTCAATTAGTCATACATATATTGAAATAAATCTACACATTCACACATACTCTCAGACAGCCAACACAAGGCCTCACTCTCTGTTCTGAATATAAATATGTATATATGCAAGCAAGAAATTTCCCTCGGCGCTGCCACAGAAATCGACGTTTTGAATCACACACACACTGACACATACACAATATACACACATTAGTGTATTTATGAGGGGATATGCTGATGCATTTGTGAGAGGTTAAAAGCACAAGGGAGAGCCGTTTGAGGAAAATGTCCGATATGGATAGTATTAACCTCCTTACAGCAATAGAAACACAGCACACCTAGTCTCTCTACTTCATAGGGAATTAAAGAAGAGCAGATAGAGAAAACAAAAGAGTGGATATGAAAAAGCAAACGATGCATAATGGGATAAAAAATGAAGGAAAGAAGGATTAACAGAAGGAAAGTGGAAAAGGTGCTTAAATCAGCTTGAGATGGAAGTAAAAAATGAAAAATGGGCTATAAAGAGTGTGGGGTGGAAAGACAACAAAGCAGAAACACAAGGGATTCCGAGCAAATGTCACTGTCATTTACCTCGCCCTCGTCAGACTTTTTATGTGAGAGATTGAGAGAGGAGGAGAGGGGAATTGGGCCGGACCTAAATGGAAATGTACATATATCCATCTAGAGGCCAGTTTCACAGGGCTCTTGGGGGCTCTGTTCATTCTAGCTGGGCCGAACCAACGACCTAGCAGCCAGATATAGACCCGATGGCAAGTCTACTGGGAGGTATCGGGCTCAGGATAGAAACGGCTCACTCATTTTTCACCTGCCACTAATTAATTTGAAGATGAGTGCGTATGTGTGCGATCGTGTGAGTGTATTAGGCTTTTTTTGGAAGCTGGTATTTGTGTGTGTCTATACTGTATGTGGGGTTTTGTTTCATTGCCATGTATCACTAAGATGAATTTTTAGCACTCTTTTACACATTCACCCAGGGTCATTATTCCCTTCTTAGTTTCAGAAGTCACATTTGCCATGATCAAGCTCGCCGTCAAACACACACACACACACACACTGAAAATCTCAATCTCCCTAAGGTCCAAGGGACGCTTATGCAACCCCAGCAGGCCTTCCTCTGCTAGTTATCTGCTTTGCTTTCAAAGAGAGCTCTACTCAAAACCCTGCTGCTCTCAAAACATCTCGGAGACACTTCACGGGAGATTATGCATTATGAACAGCCCCGCTAATATGGCTCTGAAGTGTATTCTGATGCATGAGTTTTAATTAAGAAAGAGTCGAGTCAACATTAAAAATCCATGACTGAAAATATGTGTCTGGCCTCTTTAGAGCCGCCTCTGCTTATAATTCACCCCGTACCCCTGATTTGATATTTGTTTAGTGGAAAGACAGTGTTAACTGGCTTAGGCCCTGAGGACAATATTGCACAGAGGTTTCTCTTATAGTTTGGGAGAATTACAGCTTTGTGTCAGATGTTCCTCTTAAAATTTCTATTTCTCAATCTCAATTTCTGTCTAGGGGAAAAAACAGAGATATTAAAGAGACATCGTTAGTGATATGTCTTCCAAAAAGTACTTCCTAAAAGCTTAGCTGTGTTTTCACTGCACTCTGTGACAGAAATGAGTTCTGTTTAATGGCAAAAACCATCTAACTGAACTAGTTATAGTTGAGGTCAAAAGTTTACATCCTCCTTTTTAAAATCTGCAAAATGTTAATTGTTTTACCAAAATAAGAGGGATTATACAAAATGCATGTTATTGTTTATTTAGTACTTTAGTACTATATTTTACATATAATATTTTTTTTAAAAAGACCCTGTTTAAAAGTTTATATCCCTTTCATTTTTAATACTGTGATGTTACCTGAATGATCCACAGCTTTGTTTTTTTGTTTAGTGATAGTCATTCATGAGTCCCTTGTTTGTCCTGAATAGTTCCTGCTGTTCTTCCACAAATTATTTGATTTTCCAGCATTTATGTGTATTTGAATCCTTTCCGACAATGACTGTATGATTTTGAGATCTATCTTTTCACAGCTGTGAATCATTCAGGTAACAACACAGTATTGAAAATTAAGTGTATGTAAACTTTTGAACGGGATCATTTTTATAAATTCAACTATTATTTTCTCTATATGTAAACATATTTTTGTATGAGCCCTTTTATTTTAGTAAAATAATTAACATTTTGCAGATTCTGTAAGGGGGGTATAAACTTTAGACCTCAACTGTATTAATGCATGGAAGGAAAGGACATGGAGGTACAAAAAATGCCATGTATAGAGATGTTACAGGCTGGACTCAAGCGTGTATTACCTACATGAGCAGCAAAGCTTAAAATACTTTGAGCACAACTGCTATGTTCCCACTAAGCAACAGCTGAACAGTTTGGAATGTCACTATTTGCTATAAGTTGGCTAAGGTACAGTACTTATAAAAATAATTATTGTGAATAATGAATAAATGAATAATTTAATTAATATATAATAGTGTATAAAAAAGTCAAACAAAAAAAAAAAAGGTCACATAATGTACATAGGAATCAACTGTAGAGCAGAAACATTTTCCTGAAATTTGAGTCTTGTTTCACGGTATAAATAGTATCACATTCACTATACAGTTAAATTATGTATATTAAATTCAGCGTGTTGCTGAATATATGAAACCTAATGTAACTAAAACACTGAAAATTACGATTTATTATAGCTGCATATATTCTTGAACCACAAATGTTAGAATCCTGTACAAATCATACACTTACAAATGCTTGAGACAAACCTCTACAATAGGTGTTTGTATTATATATACACTCCCACACTGTCTATATTGACTTTCTTTATTAAAATAACATTGGACTAAAGTTTGACTAAATTTCCAACAAGCCCAGAGAGAGAGAGAGGGAAGGAGAGAGAAAGTAAAAGAAGAACGTCAAAGAGAAAGAGAGACATGTTGATAAAGTATGAGGAAGGGTGAGATCTAAGAGTTTGAACATTTCTCCCACGTTTGTATTTTTTTTTTTTTTTTTTTTTCACACTCCTTCCTCTTGTATTCACACCCGGACTGAAAATGCAAAGGCCCTGAGGAAGCTCCCAGCAGCTCCTGTTTGCCTATTTTTCAAATCTGTCAGTTCTTTTAGTACATCTGCCTAAGACAGACACAGAGACACACACATGCTCGCACATACGCATTCACGGTCGTCGCATGCCGTTGTCAGTGCTATTTTGGTGGATGCTGCTATCGCTGTTGACATGAGATTGCAGTGAATATCGTGGTCCGTGTTAACGTGCAATGCCACGTGCAGATTTGCCCAGAAATGCGCACACACACACACACACACACACACACACACACACACACACACACACACACACACACATGTTGGGTTTACATGTTTTATGGGGACACTCCATAGGCGTAATGGTTTTTATACTGTACAAACCGTACTTTCTATTGCCCTACACCTACCCTACACCTAAACCTAGCCCTCACAGGAGATTGTGCACACTTTTACTTCACCAAAAAAACTCATTGTGCATGATTTAAAAGCCTGTTTCCTCATGGGGACCTGAGAAATGTCCCCACAAGGTCAAAATCTACTGGTATTCCTATCCTTGTGGGGACATTTGGTCCCCATAACGTGATGAATACCAGGTACACACACACACACACACACACACACACACTCAAGCACCTGCATGCCAGAGTATGTTGAGCCAAACAGAATGTCAAGTTCCTAAATACTTACATTTGAACACTGTGTAATGTTAAAAACACAGTTCATATCATATACAGTGGGTACGGAAAGTATTCAGACCCCCTTAAATGTTTCACTCTTAAATGTTTCACTCTTTGTTATATTGCACTCCTTCATTCTTTTAGCTGTGTGCTTAGGGTCATTGTCTTGTTGGAAGGTAAACCTTCGGCCCAGTCTGAGGTCCTGAGCACTCTGGAGAAGGTTTTCGTCCAGGATATCCCTGTACTTGGCCACATTCATCTTTTCCTCGATTGCAACAAGTCGTCCTGTCCCTGCAGCTGAAAAACACCCCCACAGCATGATACTGCCACCACCACGCTTCACTGTTGGGACTGTATTGGACAGGTGATGAGCAGTGCCTGGTTTTCTCCACACATACCGTTTAGAATTAAGGCCAAAAAGTTCTATCTTGGTCTCATCAGACCAGAGAATCTTATTTCTCACCATCGTGGAGTCCTTCAGGTGTTTTTTAGCAAACTCCATGCAGGCTTTCATGTGTCTTGCACTGAGGAGAGGCTTCCGTCGGGCCACTCTGCCATAAATCCCCGACTGGTGGAGGGATGCAGTGATGGCTGACTTTCTACAACTTTCTCCCATCTTCCGACTGCATCTCTGGAGCTCAGCCACAGTGATCTTTGGGTTCTTCTTTACCTCTCTCACCAAGACTCTTCTCCCCCGATAGATCAGTTTGGCCGGACGGCCAGCTCTAGGAAGGGTTCTGGTCGTCCCAAATGTCTTCCATTTGAGGATTATGGAGGCCACTGTGCTCTTAGGAACCTTAAGTGCAGTAGAATTTTTTTTGTAACCATGGCCAGATCTGTGCCTTGCCACAATTCTGTCTCTGAGCTCTTCAGGCACTGTGAGCTGTAAGGTCTTATATAGACAGGTGTGTAGCTTTCCTAATCAAGTCCAATCAGTATAATCAAACACAGCTGGACTCAAATGAAGGTGTAGAACCATCTCAAGGATGAGCAGAAGAAATGGACAGCACCTGAGTTAAATATATGAGTGTCACAGCAAAGGGTCTGAATACTTAGGACCATGTGATATTTCAGTTTTTCTTTTTTAATAAATCTGCAAAAATATCAACAATTCTGTGTTTTTCTGTCAATACGGGGTGATGTGTGTACATTAATGAGGAAAAAAAAATAACTTAAATGATTTCAGCAAATGGCTGCAATATAACAAAGAGTGAAACATTTAAGGGGGTCTGAATACTTTCCGTACCCACTGTATATGCAAGCATATACATAACTAACACATGTAAATGAAAACATTAAATTGACAGCTCTATTAAATTTAGTTGAGATCCAGACCCACAGCACTTATATTCAAAATCATTATCTTCCCACCCCATTCATCTCCCTTCGGCTCTGTCTATATCCACCAACCAAACTCCAGCACTTTCACTAAACTTTTTGACAAGAGTGGAGGAAGAGAAACAAGGGAATGTCTTGGCTCTAAGGGAAGACTAAAAAGAGAGAACAAGCAGTGAAGAGAGGATTTTTAACGACGCACACTCGATAGAAGCATATGGAGGGTGTTTGTGTTCAACAGTTGCATCGACAGATTTTTACGGAAAAGAAAAGGCCTCCCATTAGTCTGTTTCTAAGTGTTTACAGGCACACAGCATGTTTGTGAGTATGTGCGTATGTTTATGTGGGGGGTGGATGGGTGCAATTATGGATATCCAAAGCTTTTCGCTTGCTTTCATACTTGTCACTTCACAAAAGTGTTTTATGCATCAAGGAACACACACACACACACACACACACACACACACACACACACACACACACACACACACACACACACACACACACACACACTTGATG
>NC_133363.1:21647260-21678052 GCF_049309525.1 Garra rufa | reverse complement strand
AATCAATTTGATGGTAAAATACAGACTTACTGATTATAAATAAAAAATGCTCAGATCTATACATGTTGGAGATAAAAATGACAAAAATCATTAGGATATTAAATAAAGATCATGTTCCATGAATATATTTTGTAAATTTATACCATAAATATATCAAAACCTAATTTTTGATTAGTAATATGCATTGCTGAGATGTTCTCAGTATTTAGATTTTTTGCACTCTCTATTTTTAAATAGCTGTATCTCGGCCTATATTGTCCTATCATAACAAACCATACATCAATGCAAAGCTTATTTATTCAGCTTTCAGATGTATGTATAAATCTACATTTCAACAAATTGACCCTTATGACTGGTTTTGTGGTCCAGGGTCACATATGAGTAAAACATCATGCAAAAATAGGTAATATAATGTTGAATATCAATTTTAGTGCAGTGTGTATTCTCATAACCTTTCAGGTTGAGGTGTATCTGAACATGAATTGAATTTACTAGTACTGCTATGGAGAAGGCATGCCTCATGAATATTAATGAGGTTACAAGAATGGACAGTGCAATAAGGTTACAACACAATCCAATTAATATTTATGAGCTAAGCAAATATTACTTAATCATGAAAGTCACAAGAAGCCAGTTGGTGGCGCCACACGTTAAAACTTGTTTTGTTGCTGCCTTTTTTCTCTCACTTTATCATTATTTATTTCATTTACATGTTTTAGCCTGATACAAATTTAATAGACTGAGCTCATTGGACTAGTTCATGGAGACAGGTTTTCTTTTTTTTTCCATACTTACAAGTCTAATACGACTCTAATATAACACACACACACATGCTTTGACACCCAGATCATTATTCACAGAGTGAACAAGCACACTTTCATGGCATAACCCACCTTAAATCACAATATAATTCACCTAATCACCCGTCTTATTCCATACTACGGCAAGTGAGGGAGGACACCAGATCACAGCGCCTGAAATTAACATGACTGAAAAGGCTCAGGGGACTCCATAATTCAGCTGATTTTATAACAGCCTCTCATAAACTCCTGAGCGTGACCTTCATTTTTCAAAGGCCTGCCCTGCATTCCATGCACTGACAAGATTTATTGGCCAGCACTAATAGCCTGGTCTCTCTTTGGTGGCCTCTCATCGATATAACGCTTCCTGGCTAGCCGGGTGAGGTGGCATGTGATAATGAATATTTTTGCAGCTTTCGAGCATTCAGGATTATGTTTTTGTGATGAGAATGCAAAAAAAAAAAAAAAAAAAAAAGCTTTAAAAACCTTGGCACATTACTAAAAAAAAAAACAAAGACAATGACTTATTTTCTTTGCTATTCATAGCCACCAAGACTATTTCAGTTTTCTTATATCTGTTTTCGTACGGTTTCTGTGTCTGCAGCTTTCTTATTTTCTGAGATATCGAGAATTGCACACACACACACACACACACATGCACAGACACCTTTCCTCGCATGTAGCTAAGTGACAGTGTTCTTGTGATGGAATGGCTGAACCGTAGAGGCCCCTGTTGCAGCGCATTTTCTCTCTCTCGCATACGAACGCACAAACACGTTCGCGCACGCACACACACAGAGCACCTTGGCCTTGCTCTTTCTCCTGAGATGCAATGCCACACAGCTCTCCCACAACTTGATGGATGGCCGCTGAACCTTCCCTCTCTTGCCTCACACACACACACACATAATCTCATTTGGGAACGGTCTGGACACACACACACAGTAGTAATCTCTTTTTGCGGCCTGCGGAATGACACTGTGGCAAAAGAAATGGAGGGGTATTGGTAGACTCCCGTCAGTTCTTTCCACTTCTTATTCCATTCCGTTTGAATCCATTTGACTTCAGCCGCATCTCTTTTCCATACCAATGAGGTCCCGGTGATGAGGAGTAGTCTCTTTTACACAAATATGTAAGACTTTGTGCATTATTTATACTGGCCCCGGTGTTTAATCTCCACTTATGCAGTCAAGAGATCACAACTCACTTAATATTTCAGACCCTCATGCTCGTGTGCTTTACACTGGAGAAGAGCAAATGTTAAAAAGACAAATAAATGGCTGGAGACGGATCGTGTGCGTGCATGCAGGTATGTGCGTCTGGTCTTGTGCCTGTGGTGACAGATATGGGTTATGCATGTCTCTTAAAACCATCTGGATTTGGAAAATTATATTACCCATTTTTAGATGTCAACACACGCAGATGTTTTATTGAATGAAGTTGTCAGTCATTCTTGGTGTGCATTAGTGCAGCCAATAAACATCTATCCATTCAGCTGAAGCACATTTTGATTAGAGAACAGCAGCAGTATGTGTTGAGAGAGTATATTGTGGTGTCACCAAGAAATGACATTTGTATATTGTGTGTCCTTATTCTTTCATGAAGGACTAGTATGGCAATTTCATCTGAGTTCCTCAACAGACTTGAGACTTGCTCAACAGGCACATGCTCAAACAAAAACACTTGGCTTGATACGCCCTGAAGACTTTGATGTTTTTTTTTTCTATCACACGCAGAGAAACACAACCCTCCCAACTGCATTGATGAGCATACAGAAACCACAGACCAGCGGTTCTCAACATTTTTGTCCCTAACAATATTCAAAAGCCCACAAGCCCTAGTTTTGTTTTATTTTCATTTATGGACACTATTAAGTTCTGCAAATTTAAAAAAAAAAAAAGGAACTAAATTACATGTTATGATTTCAGTAGCTTAAAGAAAATGTTCTTTAGTGCACACTGCCGCTCAAAAGTTTATAATCAGTAAGATTTTTAATTGTTTTTAAAGATGTTTCTTATGCTGATCAAGGATGCATTTATTTGATCAAAAATACTGAAAAACTACAATATTGTGAAATATTATTTCAACTTAAAATTACTGTTTTCTGTGTGAATATATTTTAAAATCTAATTTATTCCTGTGATACAAAGATACATTTGTAGCATCAATACTTCAGTCTTCAGTGTCACATGATCCCTCAAAAATCATTCTAATATGCTGATTTATTATCAATGTATTTTTTTGGAACCTGTGACACTTTTTTCAATAAAAGGTTAAAAAATCAGTAATTATTTAAAATATAAAGGTTTTCTAACAATATACACTACTGTTCAAAAGTTTGAGGTCAGTAAATGTTCATTCTTTCTTTTTTTTATAAAATAATATTAATACTTTTAATCACCAAGGTTGTGATAAATTAATAAAAAGTGTTAGCATAGATTTACATTGTTAGAAAATATTTATATTTTAAATAAATGCTGTTCTTTTCAACTTGTTATTCATCAAAGAATCCTGAAAAAAATTATATATATATATATATATATATATATATATATATATATATATATATATATATATATATATATATATATATATATATAGTATATGGCAGCACAACTGTTTCCAACATTGATATTAGAATGATTTCTGAAGGACCATGTGACACTTAAGATTGGAGTAACAGCTGATGAAAATTCAGCATTGTATCACAAAAATAAATTATATTTTAAAGTATATTAACATAAAAAAACATTATTTCATATTGTAATAACATGTTGCAAGATTACTGTTTTTTTTCTGTATTTCTGTATGATCAAATACATGCAGCCTTGATGAGCATAAGAGACTTCTTTACAAAAAAAACAAAAAACAAAAAAACATTACAAGTCTTACTGATCCCAAACTTTAAAGTATTTGTATATTTATTAAAAGTTTTAAAATTAGGATATAGGTTTTCCAAGACTGTGAGAACCATAATAAAGGATGCAAACTGCTTTTAAGGGGGTAAATGTAAAAGAAAAATAAAAAAATAAAAGAACTAACAACTTTTTTTTAAACTAATTGTTTATGATAAACAATTTATGGTTAGCAATTCAATCTGGAAGGAAGGAGTTAAAAATTTAAGACAATAAATGAATGAATGAACTTTTCACAATCCTGTGCTAAGCTAAATCAAGTCCCGCCCTCTAAAAATGCATCAAATAACACAAGTAAAATGGGTTGCAAATGTGCCAAGATGCACCACAGACCACATCAGACCGTGAATATGAACACGGTCCTATTAAAACAAGCAAAAGAGCCATTTCAACCATCCGATCCCTGTTTGCATTCTTTGTGTTGACAGTGAACTATTCCCCTGTGTTATTCTGGAACAATGCTAAGTGGTTGTGCTTTTTTACAAGCACCACTTAAACACAGACAGGGCCACGGCTGTGAAAACAATTACACAAATATACACAAAACAACAGATGCACACGCCGAGTCAAACCAACGCATATGTTCACTTCCTCTGACCTGAAAATAGCCAAAGAGGTGAGCCGACATTTCAAAACCATAATGACGTAAAACGTGACTAACACATGATTGTAATGCACAGGCTCTCATAGCTTATAGCTTTAATAAACCCTTACACTGACACACAAACAGCCACATGACAGGCAGAAAATGGAGAGCTTAAAACAAAAAAAAAATCTGCAGAATTACACTACAGTGCTAAATGATAGAGCTGGAAGGTACGTGTGTGTATGTGTGTGCGCAAGCGTGTGTCATAATCCAGTGCACCCTCTGAGTTTGGACACCGTCAGAATTGAAGTACAGATGGGGGTTAAGCACACACGGCGATGACACCGGCACTTACAATCAGCACAGCAGCAACCAATCAAGAGATGATCTCACTTTTTCCCTTCGCTTCGGCCCCGTCGCTTCTATTCCGCCCGCAACTGTCGCTTTCATCATTTTAGCATGATAAATGTTACAAGTGCATCTCCGTAGCTTCAATCAAGACTATTCACATGAAGATTGAGGAACAAGAGACTATGAGAGAGAATATAATAGAGAATAAAGAGAGGAGAAAGGCGACAGAGGGACTGAGAAAAAGAACGTGAGGCAAAGAATAAAAGAGAATGAGAGAGACTGCAAGCACGCTCGAGCTACATCATGCTGTCAACAGGCAGCTGAAAGGATAGATTACTTACAGTAACAGAAGGAGGAAAAAAGAAATCAAAGAGACATCACGGTACTACTTGTAAAAGGTCAAGTGAAATCGCTACAACTGCGCTCCAAGAAGAGGAAGATGAATGTAAAAAAACACAACTGTATTTTTGAACTGTTTTTTTTTTTTTTTCTGTTAACTTGGCCCTGTGCTGTATCAAAAGAGCTTTTATATTTCTGGCTAAAGTTTCACAGGTCATTTACATTTACTGTTTTACATATGCGCGTGTCGACACTGGGCACAACAGAAAGTTGACCTGCGCATGCAAATGAAGAGTTGGCCTTTCCAAAGATGATCTGTGGTGTTCAGCTGAGCCTGAGAAGTAAATGTGACCCTGGACCACAAAATCAGTCATACGTGTAAATTTGTCGACATTTAAATTCTTATGTCATCTGAAAGCTGAGTAAATAAGCTTTCCATTGATATATTGTTTGTTAAAATAGGACAATGTTTGTCTGAGATACAACTATTTGAAAACCTGGAATCTGAGGGTGCAAAAAAATCTAAATATTGAGAAAATCGCCTTAAAAGTTGTCCAAATGAAGTTCTTAGCAATGCATATTACTAATCAAAAATCAAGTTTTTATATATTTATGGTAGAAAATTTACAAAACATCTTCATGGAACATGATTTTTACTTAATATGCTACTGATTTTTGGCATAAAAGAAAAATCGATAATTTTGACCCATACAATGTATTTTTGGCTATTGCTACAAATATACCCGTGCTACTTAAGACCGTTTTTGTGGTCCAGGGTCACAAATGGTTAATTAAATCTCAGAAGTCTCTCATTCTCTTCAACAACCATGCTTGTGCGCTGTCTTGAGTCGCATCTGTACCTGTGACAGATTTGGTCAGCGTTGGCCATTCAGTCCTGGCGTTAAGTTGACAAGCTCCCCCTAATAACACAGCAATCAAGCCTGCAGCTGATCTAATTCTGTCCTGGTCTCCATTACCCAGCAATTCTGTGCCATTGCATGGCGTGTTATTTAATGTGACGTGACGATGATGGCGTGTAGTTAATTTTACGCTTTTGTATTGTGATGAATAGAATATACGGCTGCTTGTAAATGTAGCTTGATTGCTTCATTGATTGAAGGCTTAAGAGTCTGAGGTCTCTTGACAGACAGACATTTTTTTTAAAATAACTAAATAATTACAACGTAATATTTAAAGTCAATGTACTAGAAAATAAAATTTGTATTATTTAACGGTCGCATACATGCGCACGCTCAACCCACTTGTTTCTTTGAACTCGCAAAAGCACTTTGTATTTAATGAAAATAAGCTTCTGTGATTTGTGTGCATGTTTTGCTAGCAGCAATACACGGTGAGTTGCAAAAGCACACACAAACGCTCATACACTCTTAAAAATAAAGGTGCTTCATGATGCCATAGAGGAACCTTTTTGTCTAAATGGTTCAATAAGAACCTTTAACATCTGAAGAACCTTTCTGTTTCACAAGAGGTTTTTTGTGGCAAATCTTCAGATTATAAAAAGGTGAGCAAGAAACCAAACCAAAAATGGTTCTTCTATGGCATCGCTTGAAGAACCTTTATTTTTAAGAGTGTAAACAGCCAAGTGATCGCATTTGCATGGCCGTGTTTTTGTATTGCCTGCACATGCCCGAAGTGAGTGATGCTTTGGTCCGCCAGAGACATGTATGTAAAGCAAATGCAAGATCGGAAAGACTGAAACCACAACAGACAAGCCACATTGACCTCAGAAAGCCTTACAAATCTCAGTAATACCCTCAGACAAGACTAAATATGGAAATGGATTACTACAAACTAAACCAGTTTGCACTCTGAAAAAAAAGAAAAAAAAAATGCCAGTGACTGTCAGATATTTGATTCAAATGTTGATCTTGGCTCAAAATGAAAAGGCTGTTATAACCCCAGCTCTGTTCGTACAAAATAGGCCAGAATCCTTTTCATCAGTGAATGACACTCATGCTGTTCGACTGCATTTAGTTGCCTCTGATCTAGAGTGTTATGGAATCACGGGAAATGATTGAAGACTGAATCTATAAGCGTTCGTTGGTTTAAGCCATTAACAATTCTGGATACGGCCTTTTTTCAGTAAATTTCACCCCTGTGTCTTTAGAGAGCTGAGTCAGAAGAATTAAGCAGACAGTAAGGAGTGAAAGAAAGAATGCTCTCCCATCAGAGACATTAGCAGCGTTCAGACCAGCTGAATATATAATGCAACAAAGCCATCAAACAAAAGCTAAAAACACTTACGAATGGCAAACAACCAGATTCGTTCTTTTTAGATTCTGAACGCTATTAAACACCTTGATATATTACCTTTCTGGCTAGCAGGAAGGTGCTGTCTCCCACCTGCATTAAGGTAAATTAACGACAGCTTAAATGTCTCATGTGCAACGAGACATGGAAACACTACTGTTGTCCGGTTACCTGTCTGGGGCAAACAACGCGGTGTAGTTTCTGCTATCAAGACAGAAGACGTTTTGTGTGTGTGTGTGTGTGTGTGTGTGTGTGTGTGTGTGTGTGTGTGTGTGTGTGTGTGTGTGTGTGTGCACGAGTTTCTGTGTGTAAGGAGATTAGGGGGATGTAGGTAACATGAAACCAGACCACACATTTATGAGGCCACTGCACTCGATCCCTCTCAACACTCACAAACACACACACACACACACACACACACACACACACACACACACACATGCAGAGAGAGAGAACAGTAGAGACCTTTCTCTAGCCTGTTAACAGGGCCTTCTTTCTAGTTCCTGTCTCTTTTACCCTTTCCTCCACTAGACAGAAAAAGAAGAGAGGAAGGGGAAAAAAGAGAGCATCTCAGATGTCAGACCACAAGAACTGAAATCAAACACGATCAAAAAGAGCCGGGCCTTTTCACAAGGAGAAAAACACAGGTAGTTTTCATGGATGACTTCACCAGAGGGAATTGTACTGTGAAGAGAAAATTAATCTCGTCCAGAAAACTAGGTATTTCGAGTCAGCTACAAGACACCATTATTAATACCACAGTATGTTCTCCATCATTAATTTAAACGCAACACGTGCACCACTACATCTAGTCTAGAGAACGATGAGGTCATGTGACCTGTTTCGAAACTCAATAGTGTCACTATAACTCATTTATTGAATTGTAAAAGTTTTAAAAGTTTAATGCTACCTAAAATTACTAAGCATCTTACTTTTTTAACAATAAAATGCCTTTTCCTGAAATACTTTGAAATATATTAGTTCTTTAATTTTATTTTATTAAGTAGGCTTCCGATTGGAAACTAAACGCATCAAAGGTTACTACTTATGATGTGTTTTTGCTGCGTCAAGCATTTTAATTTACTGCTTGAACAGAATAACCAATCAAAGCTGATTCAATGAGTCACTGCGTAGCATAAATCCACTCGAAACAGCAGTTTTGCTCAGAGCGAACTCACCTTTCGAGATCTACACATTTGCGAATCATCTAATTATTAGAAACAAGGTGTAGACAGTGTAAATTCGAAATTAATTGTTTAATATAGTCAGCTTTATTTATTCTAATGGGAGTTTTTGCAGGAGAGTGAAACTGAAGTGATTATAAGCTTCAGAGATTATAAAGGGTGTGATCTTTCCTCACTTTCTGTGGAAATACAGAAAGCTGTATTATTCATTCTGCTCTAAAGTTTCAGAAGTGGTCAATGCATTAAAATGCTAGACTAAATTATAGTTCTTTGGGTGACTGACAAAGTGATAACCAGCAACATTTTGGCTTGCATTTTAGCAAACATCTTGTGGCGTTGAACAAGAAGCATCCATGCAACAACCAAAATAATACTATTGACCAAAGACACATTATGCCCCCCCACTCACACAAACAATAAATCAATATATTAATAATTAAATACAAATTCTATTATTGGACATAATCACAATTACAATATTGAAGGAAATAATCAACAATTACATGTTTTTTAATTATTGTGCAGCCCTATCACACAGCTGTAATTAAACCTTACAGCAGTATGACACTCATCAAATCAGTGATTCATCAAGAATTAGTGGCTTGAGTCCATTATGAGTGTGCCTGGCACATTTTCCCTTCATGATGAGTGACAGAGAAAGAAAGAGATGGGAAGGAAGGTAAAAACGGATAAAAAGAATTAAAAGAAAATAAAAAAAATAATAAGGTCATCATAAAAGTCAACAAAAAATGTTCTCCCATTAAATCCAAGCTAGAAACATATTAGGCTCAAAAATGAAATTCTAATGACTTCTCTTTATAAAGTATTTGATATAGACTATTATGCTATCTTAATGGGATTTTGCGAGGGCATGTTGTCTACTCCTGATAACGCTCAATAAAACATCTAAAGAGCCCCTCTTAAATTGTCAGCAGGGACGTACGTAATGACGCTGGACTTGATCTCGCTTCTTGCCAAGGACGCTGTAATTGCAAACTGGTAATAGTGTAGAACTCTTTTGCTCAGCACCCTGTGAAAGTCTGCTGCATTTGAATGGACAAACAAATGGCCGGCTCGTGCAAAGCAGTGCAGCTTTCAAATAAAAAGCAAATAAATAATTATCTAAGTGGAGTACTTGGACATACAATACATGTGCTAGGGCAGCAAATGGAGGCTGTGTTTAAATATGCATGAGATGTCCGAAAGAAACATGGGCAACAGTACTCCTTTCGCAGAGAAGTGCAGACGCCTAAACACAACACATCAGAGGGTTGTTCAAGAGGGTAGGAGAAAGAGGAGAGATGAAAGAAAGACAGGACAGAGTTGTCAACAGAAAAAAAAGGAAAGCTGTGCAAGGATCCAGAATTTGTGAGGAAGAAAAAAAAAATGAGAAAAAAGAAACAACTGGGATATTGGAAAGAAGCAGCAAGCATAAAAATGGAGAGATTAGAGTAGGTGTTTCTAAATACACAGTGGGGAAAAAAATAAAAATAAAAAAGCACATACTAGGATTTATATGCAAGGGTATGTAAGAGAGAACATGCTGTCTTGTGGCTTGTGTTTAGAAAGGGCATTGTTCTGGAATGCATAGAGGACACTACTTACGCCATATTAGATAGGAATCAATAATGCATTAACCACCTTAGAAAACACATGAAACGACAGGCCAAGTGTTCTTTTCCTGGCAAATCTGGACAATGAAAGGGCTGACTTCATTTTGAATTAACCTCACCAAGCGCTGGAGCGCTCCACAGGACAGGGAACAATAATGATATGAATTGATTATTTCACACGTGTGCCTAAGAATTTACAAAGCCATTTCATGGCTGCTGTAACAAAGGGCATTTTATGCTTTAAATAATGCATAAACAACAAGGAGAGTACAAGAGGTATAAAGGAAAAAAATAAAGATGACAGAGAGAGAGTGATGAGGCCAGAGTTCACTGCTAGGTCACTGAATTGGTCCAGACACACAAGTGCACAGGAATGTTAAATGTGACCTCCCACCCAGATGTTCCCAGTTCAGATAAGCACATTAAAACATGACACCACAACTAACATTCCACCCTTTTCAATCTTTCCTCCCCCCGCTGCATCTCACTCACCCCTCCTCTATCCTGCCTTCCTCCCAAAAAGAGAAAGAAGTAATCATGTTTTGATAAAAGAGGTTAGGTCGTGCTCCGGCTGCAAACCTACTGCTGATATGCAATAGCTGTGAACCAGAGCCATATGTGATCCCATTCGATCTTCAGACGCACACACGCAGACAAAGGTCATCAAGGCTGACACCCGCATCTGCCCTACAACTACACTAAAAGACGTGCCAATGTGTCCACAGCGTGGCCTCGGCACCCCAGGTGGCCCGGCGGATATGATATCCCTGACTGAAGAATGCCTTCATGTCGCTTTTAGCATTACATCTAAACGGCACTCTGAGGCGAAGCAGGTCGATACAGGGAAACAGAAGCATCGGCTAAAAGTACATATATCCAGCATGATAGTATTACAGTGTAGGCTGAATAGTGTTGGTGTTTATAGACACTCATATAAAGCTTGAAGATTCATGTATAAAAAATGTGATTGATATCATAGATTTGAAATGATAAAATTTGTTCTTACCTGTTTGTTGTACTTGTTGATGGTTTGGCTACTGTACTCAGAACAGTGGTCTGATCCGATGGATATGTTATCTCCAGTGCCGACAAACGTGTTGGCTGGTGGCAGGTCCTGAACAGCCTGGTGCTTTTTTCCTGCCGTTGGCGACTGAGGGTGCAGTTGAACAGTTGGCAAGGGTGAGCTGGATTTGTAATGGCGGGCAAGATCAGGACTTCCGGGGCCACCGTTGACGGAGCGATAGCGGCCCATTCCCGGACTGTCCGACAGTTTCTCATTAACGCCATCATAGCGCTGCCCATTGGGCTTGGAGGCCTCGACGGTGACGATGCTGCTGTATAAAGGCTGTTTAGACTTTTTCTTATTCTTGTCTTTTTTGGGTTTCTTGCCTTTATCATGTTGCTGAGGAGTGAAGAAGTCCTCATGGTCTTTCTTTCCAGCCTCATAGCCGTTCTTGTTCTTGGGACGGCAGTAGCGGGCCATGACGACCACCAGGATGATAAGAATCACCGTCATGATGCCTGATATGACTCCTATGGCGATGCTCAGCCGTTGCTTTCCCAGGTCATAGTTGGGGTCTCCTGCAATGTCAGCATTGAGCGGCGTACCGAGACTTCTGGCAACTTGCGCCTCTACGATAGTGGAGTTGGAGAGCGTTTCATTGACATAGATATGGACCAGTGTGGTGGTGCTTTGTGACGGAACCCCGCTGTCGTTCACTTGCACAACCAGGCGATGAAGGCCAAAGTGTTTTTGCTCCAGTTTGCCAACTAACAAGATCACTCCATTCCATTCGTTAATTTCGAACAACCTAAATGGATTGCCGCCCACTATTCTGAAGCTGAGGTTAGCGTTAATACCTGTGTCGGTATCAGTAGCCGAGACAGTCCTGACCACCGTCCTTATGTTGCTAGAAGGAGGAAGCAGCGTGTATGAGCTATTCATTGGAAAAGTAACAGTGGGGGGATTATCATTTACATCCATTACAGAGAGGGACACCGTGGCTGTAGCTGACCGGGGCGGGTCGCCTCCATCAACAGCTTTGACACGGAATGAATAATTGTTTTTTTGCTCACGGTCAAAAGCCACGTTTGAGAAGATGGTACCTGTGTTGTTGTCAATGGAGAAAATTTCCTCCTGTTGCTCAATGTATAGACTCATGTCTGCATTTTGTCCTTTGTCAGCATCCATGACCGTTATCATGCCAACAGGGCTGTTGGGTTGCAGGTTTTCCTGTATATAGAAAGTGAACACATCCTGCATGAACTTTGGCTCGTTGTCATTTTTATCCGCCACCAGGACGACCACAGTGGCTGACCCCTGCAGAACAGGCATGCCTTTGTCTTTGGCGATAACTTTGAACTCATATCGTTCCGTCTGCTCCCTGTCAAGTATGGTGTTGACACGGATGTCACCTGTGTCTGCATCAATGGAAAATATTCCGTTCACAGAGGAGTCCAGGGAGTAAGAGATTTCTGCATTTTTGCCGCTGTCTGCATCTAAGGCCACAACTGTGACGACACGCTCGCCGGGAGCATTGTTTTCAGGAAATGAAACTTCCACTGTGCTTTTGGTAAAAACTGGTGGATTGTCATTCATGTCCCCCACTTTCACTATTAGTGAATTGTTGCTAGAGAGGCTAGGGCTCCCAGAGTCAACAGCAACAATGACCACGTTATACTCCTGCACTGCCTCATAATCAAGTGGTGCTGACGTATGGAGAAAGTACTTCTTTTTGTTCATTTCACCCTCAACCTCACTAGCAGGTTTGAGCTGAAACGGAACATCTCCCACTACGGTGCACGTCACTATACCGTTCGGTCCTTTATCTCGGTCGGACACTTGGACCAGAGCGATGGGTGTATCAACAATCACATCCTCTGCCACATTAGCCACACCGTCTTTGAGGAAAATGCGTCCGATTTTTCGGATGTCGATATTGGGGACGTTGTCATTTTCATCTTTGATGTTGATAATCACTGTCGCCTTGTCAGTCTTAGGAGGCTGGCCACGATCACGTGCCATGACTGTGAAGCGAAGCTGGCTCACGTCTTCACGGTCAATTCTGTGTAAAACACTAAGCCAGCCAGTGCTCTCGTCGAGCCGCAGCAGTCGTCGCACTGACTCTGTGGCTGCTCCGAAAACATATTCAATCTGTCCATTCACACCAACATCGGTGTCGCCCGCTTTTAGCTGGAGTATGGGGGCACCCGGGGAGCTGTTTTCTGGCAGGTCTGCCTCATAAACACTCTTTTCAAAGCGTGGGGTGTTATCATTTACATCTGTGATCATGACCCTAAGAATGGCTTGAGAGGAGCGTGGGGGGTCGCCCCCATCTCTAACACGCAGAGTCAGCTCATAGGAGTCGC
The DNA here is from genome assembly GCF_049309525.1 of Garra rufa. NCBI lineage: Eukaryota > Metazoa > Chordata > Actinopteri > Cypriniformes > Cyprinidae > Garra > Garra rufa. The sequence goes on along the minus strand of NC_133363.1, from coordinate 21,664,624 downwards.
GCTGCTCCCTGTCCAGTGCCCCTTTGATAATTAGCTGCGGCTGCTTCTCGCCGTCTGTGGTGTCAGCAACTTGAAGTTCAAAGACGCTGCTACGGCTCGCCCCCTCGTCGAACCTCCGCTTGCCCATGTGAGTGTCAACACTGCCAGAGCCGGAAGTGCCGATCCGTCTGACAGAGCTCTCGCCGTTGTCCTGAATTAACTCATAGCGCTCAATTCCATTCCGACCGAAATCTCTGTCTGTGGCCGTGGGCAGGAGGTAAAGTGTGCCGATGGGTCTGTTCTCCTCAACGGAGAGCGTAAGAACAGGTGAGGGAAAAGACGGCGTGTTGTCGTTTATGTCTAAAATAATCACTTTGCCCTCGAAGAGATCAACCCAACTTTGCGCGGGTCCTATCACAGACACTTCGAAATCTATGAAACACTCGTTCTCATCAAAAATCATTTGACACTGCGGCAGCTTTTCGCGGTCTATCCGCCGCTCGTTTGTGCTCAGATCTCCGGTCATGTTATCGATTTTGAAGTACTCTGAGCCGGATTCTAAGGTAAAAGTCACATCCATGCCAGCCGTGATGCCAAGGTCCGCGGCTACATTACCTACCCGGACATCGGCAGGACCCTCCTCAGCCAGGCGGTACCGGAGCACTTGCTTGGCTGCGGGCTGACTCAGCAGCTGCAGAATAAGAAAGCAGTAGCTTAAATAGTCCACAATGCCTGTAGTCCTCATTGCTCCTCGCGGGTTTTCCAGCAAATCTGAACGTTAATTTTGTTTAACGGCTTCTTCACCTTCTTCTCGCTTGTGCTGAAGCGCCTGTTTCTCACTGCATGTGTTTTCACAACCGGATACCTCTCTGTGGTTACCAAACTCAGACAGAATAGCGCATATCTGTTATATATTTTCCCTCTCAGACTAGGCTCTCGCTATTTCCTTTTCATTGATCTGTCCCTTAAAAATATGCATAACACTGACAGAAAGTCTTAAGAAATTCATTCAATATTAAGCTTGAAATAAACATGCCAGAAATTACTTGCTGAGACTACTCCGTCTTTGCCATGACTTGACATCGCCGAGTCTTTTCATTAAAGGCAGCGAAGCCAGATATTCAATCCATTGCGCAATCAATTAATAAGGTTTTAAATCCAGTCTTCCCAGATGTGAACTCTCCGCTCCAGATGATATCCCACCATACGGAATAGAAACTGAAATATCAGAACTTCTTGTGCTACGGATGTAAGCCGCAAATGATCTGTCCTCTCCGTGTGCCGTGTCCGCGCGCACAAGATTTCTCCAGTCCACTCAGCGTCTAATAGTTCTCTCACTTGCACCAGAGAACGAAAAAAAAAATTTCCGCAGTGCCACTGTGCCGTTCAGTGTTAAGGCAAAATGCAAAACTGAGCAACAACGGAGTTATAATCCTGGCAGAGATGCTAGGAATGTGGTATTAAAATTCCAGCGCGAGGACGGTCCCTCTGTCCAGCGCGCGCCTCTCACCTGCAGCAGAAGCGCGTGTGTATCTGCCGCACTCTGCGCGCGAGTCTCTCTCTCTAGCTCCCTCACGCACTCTCTCTCCACCCCCTTCGCGCTGCGCTCCCTGTGCGACAAACAAAGCTCAACTTGATCGCTTAGTTTTACTGTTTGAGGAGGGTTTCGTCTTGTTGGTTCGCAAGGGCATTTTATTAGTGTATAAATAATTTACTGTCCAGAAATGAGCATTTGGAGACACTTGGAGGTGCACTGTACGAAACACCCAATGCCTTCCAAAAGGGGTTTGACTTTTTAAAGGGAATTACATTTTTGCTGAGGTGGGAGTCGCAATTCAAAACTGGTTAGCCAACCGTCAGCTATCTTTAAGATGTTTCAAAGATGTTTACGTTGTGCAAATCTATAATAAAGTAATAAATAATGGTAGTACTTATGTTTTGTCTTTGCACTGCGCGATACTGAGCGCAACGGAACTGTTGCTATGGTTACATCTTTATTCAAACAAGACTTCTATAAGCATTCGTCTATTTAGGACATTTTGTATTCAGTCTAACTTTTGTATATCAAATGCGTAATTTTAAGTATGCATTTTACACACTGTAACATATCCTGTGTATAACTAGTACAGTTTCACGAACTGTGTTTTTCATTTTAATAAACTGTAACGTGTCAGCAAATTGCATCACCGTGTGTCACAGTACACCTTTAAATCCATAATTCGACTGTTATAATCGAGATAACACAATTAGGTAGGACTGTAAAAAATATAAGAAGTTAAATCTGTTTTTTTTTTTTGTTTGCACTTCTTCTTGCTCCGTGCATCCCAACAGTACTCTATTCATTTTCCCACTCCGTGCATCCCAGATCATCTCGGTTTCGGTGCCCCTTGTGGCTTTCCCGGTCTGTTGGAATATAAATGTGTGTGGTCGTTCGTGGTGAGATTTTTTCTTCGTCACGAGTATATACGCGGTGAGCTCTTCTACTACTTAACACTCATTCTTCTCCATCTGTTATGGGCTTTTTGCGCAGAAAAGGCACCACGGACAGCGACGCTTGGTTGACTCACTGGTGTGAAGGAGTGAGAGAGCGAGTGCGGTGACTCTCCGTGACCAGAACTCTGATGGAGACCATCAAATGCACAGAGCGGAGCTACGATTTATATACCTCTTTTAGTTAGGACCCGGCGCGTTCCAGTTTGGTGCTATTTATCTAGTAATGCAGTTAACCCATAAACACTTATTCGATGCAGCTATTCCTAACTGTACATTTTCCCCACAGCTGTGAAGGGGCGTGTTTCAGGTGATATGTGTGCGGTTTTTGCCTATCTAAAGTGTGACTGAGAGGGCTGTGCTGACTGTAGCCCCAGCGCGCGGTGGCTGGACCGGAGAGCTGCCGCCTGCAGAAGGAAGCCCCGCTATCCATAATGTGAACAGTGCGCCAAATGTCGCTACACAGCGCCCTCTGTTGTCCTCTTAAAAACGATACTGAGCAAATTAGTCATCACTGCATATATGTTGAGGTGGAGTCGTAGTGTGTATAAAGCGGGGTTTTCCTGATATATCTGCATAGGCTGTAGTCTATCTACTCTCTTTCAATTTGTGAGTCAAATTCGGGCACCATTTTCACTCTTATTCCCTGCAGTCCGTTTCTCATTTAAAAGTACTGTCACTCATTAGGACGTTAATGACATTTGAAATGAGTGCTTTCAAAAGCCACTAGAGGGTGTTACCCTTTTTAGTGTGGAGTGCACGGAAGTTAAGAGGTCAACTTTTTAATATAGAGTCATTAATTTCTAGGCTCCTCTCAGGTGGATGTTTCAGGTTGAAATAGATTTTGCAATATTCTTTTGTTTGTAGGTTCCAGTTCACCTAAATGACATTCATTGGCTATGACTTTAACACACCTAAAACGTGTAAAGTGCAATTACTAGCTTAAAATGTGCAGCACATAGAAGTGATACTACAGTAAGAGACAGTGGACAACAACTAAGAGATGTTTGGATAACCGTAATATTTGAAGATCATTTCAATACTGTGCTTAAGCAATACAAGTTCTGAAAAGTAACATGTTAGTTTTAAAAAACACCGAAAAGAGCTGTTAGACAACTAACAGAGGTCCATTTATGGCGAAAGAAAAAAAAGTCTATGCAGGTCCGTTAGTCAGAAAAAAAAAAAAAAAAAAAAAAACACTGCTAAATAATTAAATGTGTCAGGAAAATCATTCTAAAAAATGATACTGTCTGCCAAATATATGGGCATATTGCTTCAGCAAACATGAACAGTGGTTCCGAGTCAAAACAGTCTGACAAGGATAGACATTTTACTGGATAGTCATACATAATTAAACATTACAGAAATTCATCCTGAAAAAAAAAATCACCACAGAATTGAATCAGCACTTCTGTAAGCAAGTCTGAGAAATGTGCTAGGCTTCCTGTCTATGACTGTTTATTTCTATATATACAGTATCAGGTCATTTAACATGGCCAGGTACACCCAAGAGCAAAAATGACCATTTTTTATGCCACTTTTATAATATTAAAAGGCATACAGTACGCAGAGATGTAGACAGTGGTATGTGTATAAAAGACTCGGCTACAAACATAAATATGATCCAGCATCAAAGCATATAATAAAATGAAGAGTCGTTTTTCGCTTAGGAGTTAACAGTTTTTAGTTTTGAACAAGATAACAAGACGACAGAGGGGGGATGTGCAGAGAAAAACAGAATCATATCTGTGTATGATTGATAATAAAGTGCCAAATCTCAGAGAGTGAGAGCGGTAGTGAGAACCTGTGACAAGAATAACTCCGCTTCCACACATTACATTGCAGAGGTGCCACTGAAAGGTGTAACAGCAACTTTTACAAATGTGATGGAAACTGTTCCGAGGAGGTTTTAATGTGCTGATTGTAAAGGCTACAGCTAATCTAGAGTGACACAGGTGGAATCAGGTGTTTTGGACCGTGCATTGCAGTTGATTAATGTTTTCACAATGCATACAAAAGGTAACAAAGCTCTAAGAGGGTTGAGATCATATTCATACCTGCTCAGCAACAACTTTGTGGTAATTAATCAGTCACTTCCTCAGCACTGTTAAAAGTTTCACTTCAAATAAAAGGTGGCAACCAAGGAAAAGCATTTGTTTCAACATCATGGCTTTGATGCAACAGATATGATATCTCTTGGTCATTTCAAATGGGATCATCAACCGGCAGATTGGAAAATAATTAGTTGAGCGTCGTTCCACATGAAAGCTTAATTTTTATCTTGGATCTGTCATGTGCTTTTCCAAACAACCATAACAATCCTCCCAGCAACAAACACACCCACACTCCTCTGTGTCTTTCCCCTTTTGTTTACTGCAGTGTAGTTAGATGAGGTGTGTGGGCAGTAACTTACACCTGCCGACTGTAGACTTTGTAGAACAGCAGCACTAGTCTTAATCTCCGCAGGCCAGCAAAACGAGACCACTAGAACCTGTATGGTGCTTCTGCTGAGTTAAGAGACATTGTTGTTGACCACCTCTGTGAAGTACAAGTAGACTTGCTCTCAGACTTTTAGGATTAAACTCGTTCTTTATGAAGTAGCTAGAGGACCTTTCATCTGTCTCAAAGGCAGAAACACTATAAAATGAGTATAAAAAATAAAAACAGTGCTGTTTTCTAATGTAAATAAACATTTAGTGCACATACTCTTCATAATTATATTTTCAAAACCATCAATTTATCCTTTAAAATCAATAAAAATAATGTAAAGGGTACACAAAAGGATCTATACGGATTCATATATTTCAGACACATAGATTAAATCGTATTTAATATATATTTTACTGCCATAATCAGCTATACCACATGATAGATGGTCTCAACAAGTGATAGTGGGTTATATAAGTGTCAGATGTTGAACCCAAACAGAAGTTTATTAAATAAAGACATTAAAAGAGGCAAAACAAAACTGGGTTAGACAAACACACACATGCATGGACACAGCATGCAAAACAACAACAATGTAGTAAAAATAAAAACAGTTTTTACGACCCCTGTTCACATGGATCCACCAAAACAACTAAAAATGCTTTATTATGCATGCCAGGCCAATAGTTGGCGATGTCACTTTGTAAAGAAGCAATGCTACTGCACACATATCTATAGACTGAACGCGTAATATGTATGTCACCAATGCTTTTTGTAGTTATCATGCAGACTTGCACGTTGAAACATGTTTTTAAAGTCTGTATTTTTAGGCCTCCAAAGTACCATTGTCATGTAAATGAATGGCTAAAAAGCATAAAAAGTTTTTGGTTTTTAGTTGAAAATGGTGCAAACACCCCCTTAAAGTATAGTTCACCCAAAAAGGATAATTCTGTCATTAACTGCTCACCCTCACGTCGTTCCAAACCCGTAAGACCTTTGCTCATCTTCAGAACACAAATTAATGATGAAATCTGGGAGCCTTTTGACCCTGCATAGACAGCAATGCAACTGACAGGTTCAAGACCCAGAAAAGTAGTAAGGACATTGTTAAAATAGTCCATGTGACATTACCGGTTGTGGTACTCTCGTAAACGCCTAGGAGAGACAGTCACGGATAACTGACATGGTCTATTTTTTCGATGTCCTTAGTACACTGTAAAAAATTTCAGACCCCCCAAACTCAATTTTTTTTAGTGACTGATCACATCTAAACTTTTCAATTGGCCCAATTGGATATTCTGCTAATTGAATTTTATCAATTGTGGCAACAGTCTGTTAACATTTGCTCAATGAGAAATAATATATTGAGCCAATTGAAAAACAAATAAGTCTACCAAACTATGTTATTGGCCCAATTAAATATTTTAAATAGTGGTAGCATACATTTTTTGTTTTACCTAATTCAAATATGTATATCGGTAAATGTATATTGCTAAAGCAACCTTACTGAATTGTTTATTCCCTGTTGTACCAAAAAAAAAAAGGAAAAAAAATATTAAATGATGATACATTGCCACATTTTAATCATTTTTAATGAAATCTCCAACATAATATGAAAATACTTTAAAATTATAAATACACAGTAAACTTTCTACAGTATAAAATGTAATAATTTATCTGAGATTACTTCAACCAGTGTTCAGTGTATTGCCACTGAATATTACCATTCTCACAAAAGGTATTCTGAGCTCATGAAACTGCATCTTACCTACTTAAACATTAAACGTAAAATACATTCATATATTAAAAATGTCAAAAACACCATCAAATTTAAGTAATGGGGAGATTACGTCAACCAGTGTTTACAGTAAAATTCTGTCATTAATTACCCACATGTCGTTCCATATAAACGTAAAAATAAGGTAAAACTCTATTTTTTATTTCTAATTTCTATATCAAAATTTAGATTCTATATCTTAATTTGTTTTCTGAAGATAAACAAAGGTTTTTGTGCATTTGGAATGAAATGAGCGTTAGTAATTAATGACAGAATTTACATTTTTGGGTTAACTATCCCTTTAAGTCCTTGCTGTACTCACGATGAGTGCATACCACAATCCAAAGAGTACAATAAATGCATTTCCTAAGTTGTCAAGCTCCACCTCCTCTTCCAGGACAACGGAGACATTCAATCAATCGGTCGCATTTAGTTATTCAGGGCTTTTAACAATACGGGTTGTGTCAAAGCAACTTTACAGTATTAAATAAAACAATAGTGTCAATAGTGCCAAAGTTCCTTGTTGCAGCAAACTCAGATTTGCTAAGGTCTCATCTGGTTCCCATGGTCTTGCGCCAACGGCCGTCTAGGTGAGGAGTTCTTCACTGATGATCCGTCTCTGGGGCTCTTCTAGTTGATTTGGTCTCCGCTGACATTCAGGGCTGTAGAGCTTGTCTCTAGGTGTTGATCCACCATCTGGGCTGGGTACAGACTGGATCTGGCGGCTACTGTGACCTCGGAATAAATAAGAACAAAACAGACTAATATTAATGTAGAGGCCATTCTTCTTACAATGCAACAAGCACATCAGGTGTTATGGGAAGTGTTCCCAGTTCCAGTAGACCTAACATTCAGCACATTTGACATGGCCGTTGAGGTGCAAGTGCCACTGCTTACCATTTCAAGAAGTTCCATTTTCATTGCAGTTGTGTGGTTCTCCAATGGCTTGGTATTCTGCAAAAACAAAGTATAAAATAGCAATGTCAATACTAAGTCTACATTACAATTAGGCAGTCTACATCCAAGCCATGTCTCATGGCAGCTCTCAAGAAAGCAACTACTCACAAATTACATCCAAGAGCTAATAGTATTTGGCATTAATATAAACAAAGATTCACTAAAGATAAATACTCACTGTGAAATTCGTAATGGTTCCTTTTCTATACCAAACGGTGCCTCTTGAGCTCAGACCTGGCAATGGTGGGTTACACTAATGGGGAAAAAAAAAAAGTTATAGCAAAGAAACATATTCCTTGTGTCTCATAAATTGTGAGATAGGGGTGTGTACTATTGATAAAAATATATCTTAATATTTTCTGGGATATTATAAAAAATGATCATTAGACGATGTCTTGCTGAGTGTGTTATTATGCTGGTATGTATCTTATGGACTTCTGTAGCATCTGAAGTGACAACGAGATGTTTTTACACATGATTAATTCAGCTCAAAGGGCATGAATGCATTTAACCTGCAGTTACACATGCAAAATTAAATTTTGATATTTTAAACATAAAATGTTGATACTGATATTTGGAATTATGTTAAACGTGAAATTAAAACCGCCAGTAGGTGTCAGTAAGTCCATGTTTATAAGTGAGTCATTGCGATTGAACCAGATCATTTAAACGGTTGATTCATTCAAGAATCAAACACCGTCATATTGCACAGAGACGCAAATCAGTGCCCTGGCTGTGTTTGGAAAGATTTTTGTTGGCGAAATAAAGTAAAAACGGGCATTATTGTGTCTAAAATGCAAGTCCTTTAATATTAACTTCTTGTTTATTGAACTGTTGTATAAAACCAATATCAAATTTGCAATCATGCGGCTTTTTGGCGGAAAACGTTGCACTCTTCGCGTGATACTAATTTTGAAATTACTTAAATATATTTTCTCCCCCTCCCCATATCATATGTGCTCAATCTACATGCATTTTAATAGACTAATCATGCATTGACAAAACGCACTGTAAACGCGCTTCCTCACTAGTCTAACTTAATCTTCATCACACATAACGTTAATGTATTCGTGCAGTGCACTCTGTCAGGCGTTTTTTTTTTTTGCGATATACAGGATAATGTGAAAGCCCACATTGATAAAACAAAATTATCAAAGAAAATAACGTTGTCTTTATATGTTGCACACCCCTAACCTTACCCAAGAGGTAAAGGCGTGAATTCACAGTTATTCGGCAAAATACAATGTAATGTACGTGACTCATGACATAATAAATACAAAGCTCAGTACTCACCATAACTTTAAGGATAGAAAATCCGTCTGTAAATGATGTTCTGTCGCCCTCAGCATCGTCTCAGCTTTCTCGTTCTCCCGCTCACAGGAATTTGAATTCACTCCAGACTCCACCAACGGGTTCTCTCATGCGCATGCGTATTGGCCTTTTCTGCTGCAAAGCTTGTTCGGCTAAAACAGATTTTTCACTTCTGCTTGGTAGATTGGCTGAGCACATTTTAATATGTTTGGCGAATATATATTTTTAATTTTAACTTCAGACCTTCAGCTAAAATTACTTCAATGCATTATTTTGTTTGGGGATAATTATTGGGAAGCAATTAATTGAGTCAATATATATTTGTCAGTTTCCACAATTTTTCAAAAACGAATTTTTTTACAGTGTATCTTTCTAGTCATTGATCGTGGTAATTACATTGCTGTCTATACAGGGTCAGAAAACTCTCGGATTTTATCAAAAAGTATTTGTGTTTTGAAAATGAACGAAGGTCTTACAGGTTTGGAACAACATGAGGGTGAAAAAATAATGACAGATTTTTCATTTTTGGGTGAACTATCCCTTTAAGAAGAGGAAATTAGAAGGGCAGATGGAGCAAATAGACACATAGCAAGGTAAGAAGAGGGTTGGGTCAAAACATTAGATAGAAGAGCACATAACACATAGAAACAAACATAACAGAAACCATGTGCTCATGCCAAACGTGACAGTACAAGAGCATGTGGCAAATGAACCACCATAAGATGTGCTCAACAAAAAAAAAAAAAAAAAAAAAAAAAAAAAAAAAACACACCAAACTGACAAAAGCATATGGCAGGGGAATTAACCCATGCCACATGCACAAATATGGAGAATAAGCATCCAGGTCCCGACATAAAAACCAACGCTGAACTAGATGGAAGTGTCAGGGCCCAGAGTCTATGCTCCAGACACAGAAGGAGAGCACACAGCCAAGGGAATAATCCCAAAGCAGTGTGTTCACCCAGGCACCAGGACAAAATGCATAACATGGGTGTCAGGATCCTATCACTAACCCCAAACATGATGGAGCAAAGCGCCAGGATCCTGACACTACACACACACAAAAACAGGTTCTTCCACAGTTTTTTGGGGTGGTTGAGGTGCTATATAGCACCACTGGCATACAAAGAACCTGTTAAGTCCCTGTATAGTTCTTAAATGGTTCTTCAGCTCTCTCTTAGTCTTTTAGATTAGATTGTTTCTTAGTCTTTTAGATTAGATGGGAAAAGGGCATTAAAATACAGTGTATTTCCTAAAGATAATGTGCCCCCAAGGTAATAGTACAAGGCCCTGATTTAAAATGTATGACCTCAGAAAAGCATAGAAGTGATTTGAAACAGCTTTTGCATTTGTCAATTCATAGCAAACAAATATGACCCTGGACCACAAAACCAGTCTTAAGTAGCATGGGTATATTTGTAGCAATACCAAAAATACATTGTATGGGGTCAACATTATAGATTTTTCTTTTATGCCAAAAATCATTAGGATATTAAGTAAAGATCTTGTTCCATGATATTTAGTACATTTCCTACAGCAAATATATCAAAACTTAATTTTTGATTAGTAATATGCATTGCTACGAACTTCATTTGGACAACTTTAAAGATGCCTTTCTCTATATTTAGATTGTTTTGCACCCTCAGATTCCAGATTTTAGATAGTTGTATCTAGGCCAAATATTGTCCTATCCTTACAAACCATATATCAATAAGAAAGCTTATTTATTCATCTTTCAGATTATGTATTGATCTAAAAAAAAGACCATTATGATTGGTTTTGTGGTCCTGGATCAAATATGAGAGTGGAGTAACATATCAAAAATCTAAGGAGGAGAACGGGATTCCTTTTATAGTTCTACATAGCACTATTTGACAAAAGAGCCTTCAAAGATAGGTGCTTTATAGCATTTAAAGTTGTTCCCCCATGATTACAAGCCAATGAACCACTTTTAGTGCTAATTTTTAGAGTGTACAACATAAAAAGGGAACACAATCAGTTCTAATGAAGAAACAGAATAAACAAATTGTCAACACTTATTGACTTATTGACATTGCCATAACCAGAAACAAAAAGAAAAGAAAGAAAGAAAGAAAGAAAGAAAGAAAGAAAGAAAGAAAGAAAGAAAGAAAGAAAGAAAGAAAGAAAGAAAATATGGAACAAAAAAGGTGTCACTGAAAATTGACCTTGAGGAAAGTACATAACCCTGATTTGTAAATGAATTTTAGGGCAAATTCTGCAGACTCTCAAGACTCAAATAAATCATTAAATTCTGCTTTTAAAATATATACACATGTGCTGGATGGGTTTAAACTCTGGAGCCTAAGTGTGCTCGAAATAAAGCCTCACTAACAGAGTGCAATAAATTAGTTTTATTGCTCATTACTGTGACACTGAGGGGAAAGAAAGACACAGAATATGTGCCCTTTCCATGACTGGAGAAGGCATTGAAAAGCAATCCAGATTTCTGGATTCCCTCTCCATTGCCCCCCCCCCCCCCAGATATGACTATTTATAACTACAAATGTTCCTCCTAGTTTGCTTGGCCATCAAGTTTGTCCCATTGGAGAAACATAGACCTTCATAAGCCAGCCATACAGTGACGCTGCTCTTTCATAATTCAAATGACGGAAGAGATAGAGTGAAACGTCTAAGAGGATGGCTTTGTGGAAATGTCCATTAATCCAGACGATGGCTTTTGTGCTGTAGATCTTAACGTGGCCGTATGCAAATGATGTGTATGATTTGTTCTTTGGCACTGACTCATTTGAGAGCTTTGTTCAGTGATTTGTAAAACACATTGCTCATTTCAGTGATTCAGCCATTGGAGTAATTTGTGTCATGTCAGTTGATATGTCATGCTTTAGTCACAAAAAGCGACATATGAAAAATCACAAGCCACTTTTAGCCTTCTAAAATCACCCTTGAATTCAAGTGCACTGTTCTTTCACTTCTAAAAGCATTGCTGCCAATTTAGAGTGTGTGTTGCGTTAGTAAAACCGTATTAATTATAGCTATGAATGAGTTGATGTTTCACTCTTAGATATGCCAAAGACATGCATCTGAAATCAAGAAGCTTATTCATAGCGAGTGGCAATGCATCATCATCATCACAACGTGTGGTGTAGAGGGAGTAGGTGAGAACCAATATGAGGGAGGGGGTGAAAGATAGACAGAAAGAGCATGTGAGAAAGAACGAGACAGAGGGAAAGTGTGCATGAACAAGAGGGCGGCTTAAAGAACATCAATGTGTCAAAGTCACGCAATCTGCAGGACCGCATGAGATCGACAAAGACTAGTTCACCAGCTTATTTGTGATGCTCTTAGCAGAACGATAAGAAAGAAAGATGTTTGACCCATGCTTTGTTCAGTTATCTGTAGGTTATTAGTTTAATAGTTATACAACAACAGCAGCCTCCTTGTCTCCTTTAGATAACCAGCTGTTATCCGAACAATGCATCATGGTTTCCACAAAAAGATGAATCAGCACAAATGTTGAGAACTGAGAACTAAAAAATATTATAATGATTTCTGAATGATCATGTGACCAGTGTTGGGGAACAATTACAATTAGGGATGCACCGAATGTTTGGCAACCGAAATTATTTGGATGTAAATAGCAAAAAAAAAAAAAGCTATTTTGGTGTTCGGACAAATAAGCGAAAAGGCTGAATAATTATACCGAACAATGACGTGACACGATCAAACAGAGGCGCGCACTAATGCAGCAAACATGTCTGCAATGTTCAAGCATTTAAACCTTTCTGAGAAAATGCAAAAATCATTACAAGCACCGACAGCACGAGACTGTTTACAACTGCATCGCTTGCCTTCAATGAGAAGAGAAAGGGGTGGTTGTTACTGGTTACTGTATGATGACTGAAATCGCGAAATTGCCTTAAACCATTAGTAAATAAACTACAGAACGTTATGTTGTCTAATACATGCACAAATTGTATGTATTCTGAAAGCTCTGCACAAGCTTGTTAGCCAGGGTTCAAAGTCCAAAGCAAGAGGGAAATCTGCCTGATGAGAATCATTCATAAATCTGCTGCTGTCAGCAAAAAGTAGTACTGAGGTCTTCTTGTGGGTTTACACCAAAATAAAAGTCAACATTCATACATGTTAGCATTGTAATTTTACTGTTGTATAATGATAACAATCATTCCAACAGCTCTATTAATACATTTATTATAACATGCTCCATTGCTTTGCAAAGCTGGATTTATTTGTGTATTAAAAAACACATGCCTGATTCAAGAAGGGGGTCTTAAAAATGGCCAAAGAATATTATTTTACTAACTTAACGTATAACATCTACTAGAATGTAAAAGGTGCCATAGAATGAAAAACTGTATTTACCTTGGCATAGTTGAATAATAACAATTATTAGACTTAAGATGTGGAATCCTAAAGGGTACGAATCCCATGAAAAACATGTCTCACGATGAAAGAGCTGTAAGATGAGAGATAAAAAAATAAGCTAAAATGGCATGCTTGCGATTGCGTTTTTACGTCACATTCTCTTTTGTTCATACTATCAGGTAGGTTTAGGTATAGTGCAGATGGTACATAAGTTTAAAACGTCATGGAGCATTAGAGTTATAGTGCGTACAAAACCAATGTCACATAAAACATACAATATGTACGTTCATCTGTTCCGGGGAAAAAAAAAGTCTCATTTAGCACCACTGGAAATTGCACATCTAATATGTCACAAAACGTACATGGCGGTACATACTTCGCAAAAAGTTCCCACAGGTTCGTTTTCGTCATGAGATCAGGTTGTTTTTTTTTAATAACAAAAAAAACTTTTTTGTTGTATATTCAAAAGTAATGTTACTTTACCAGTTATTAGTTGTTTTTGAAGACTTCTTTCAAAAACAATCTTACCTTCCCCAAACTTGGGGGTAATACTAGTGTAGATGACATTTAAATTATTAAAGGATCTCAAACCAAAACCTTGCCATTTTTATTGGTTTGATCAATATTAATATAAATATCAGCCTCCCAAAATATTTTTCTCACAGTCCGCCACTGCACAACAGCAAAATAATACATTACATTTCCTAACATAAAAACTTGTCCTCGTCTCTGTGCTTTTTTGTGTTTCGTCTGTCTTTGTGACCTCATCTGTCAGATTCTCCTGATGTTGTCACGCTCCTTAGTACTTGTCACCACTCTTGACAACTGCTTTCTTGATGTAACTCTCTTCTAGCTCCACTCAATCTGTGCTTGTAATCTTGACATGCTTGATAATGAGCCAAACATATTCATCTGTTCTGAACTTCATCTCGATGTCATCTAAGAGGGTCTCTTACACTTAGGATCAGGGAGCTGGTTTTATCTGCTAATATTGCATATATTGTATTTGTGCAGTCATTTTATTTTACTATGGATAGGTTCTTAGAAAAAAGTAGGTACTACATACTATGCTGTAAAATCTTTTTCTTTTTTCTTTTTGTAAAACATTCGGCAGTCAAATACGATATCAAATAAGAACTTACCCTCGTTATGTTTTTCAAATGATCTATGCTGGAAATGGATGGTCTATTCCAATACATTAAATTGTAGGATGCAGTATTTCTTCAGTATTCATATGTATTGTAAGTATCTGAGTGTTTTCTGCATACCATGCACACTATGCATGCACAGAAATAGTATGAGTGCTTTAGTAGTGTACTGTTATAGCCTACATTTTAAAGCTTTTGCTTTTATATGTTGTCCTCCTAGGGAGGATTAAGGGTATATTGGAAAAACAGAAAGAGAAGAGAGATGACTGAACCAGGACAGTTCATGAACCATTTCTAAGCCAATGGTCACATACCTCCCCATTCCTTACACGATCATGTTAGACCCATGCATAGGACTAATAGAACCAAAACAGAATGTTTTCAGTGGCATTTATTGGTGTTCCTTTTTTTTTTTTTTTTGCCAGTCTGGTGTTTGAAGCATATGTTCTTTCATGATGTGCTGATGATCATGAACTTGTTGACAGAGACTCTGAGCCAATGCTATACAGTATATATATTTAAAAATACAGTCAAGCCTGAAATTATTCATACCCCTGACAAACTGTCACAGTCTATGGGAAAATCCAAAGTTTTATACCATTTCAAATAGTCCAAGCTGTTCTAAAGCATCCTAATTACCCAGATTCATTGGGAACAGCTGTTTTAATCAACTCAACAGGTGAAAAACAAGCTCTCTGCTGTTGGTTTGTGGACTGTCATGGCTAAGACAAAAAAAGTTGACTGAGGACCTGCGGCTGCTCATTGTGGCTGCTCACAAGTCAGAAAAGGGCTATAAGACCATATCTAAATGTTTTGAAGTTCCAGTGACTACAGTGCCAAGTATTATTAAAAAATACAAGACGTTCTGCACTGTGAAAAATCTCAGAGGACGTGGTCGGAAGCCAAAAGTGACACCTGTGCTGGCCAGGAGGATAGTGAGAGAGGTAAAAAAGAATCACCATCCTGGTGAATCTGGGCTCTGCTGGTGGCAACATCTCAAGGCAGACAGTCCAACGGACACTGCACACCGCTGGCTTCCATGGACGCAGACCCAGGAGGACACCACTTCTCCAGATAAGGCACACAAAAGCCTGCTTGGCCTTTGCAAATGCTCATCTGGACAAAGAAGAAGACTTCTGGGGCCTCATTTATAAAACTTTCTTACGCACTGATTTGATCTTAGAGTGTTCGTACGATCAAATCCACGTCAAAGTACAGATTTATAAAAACCGTCTTTGACGTGGAAAAGTACTTATCTCCACGTCAGATTCCAGCTTGGCGTACGACCGTTTCCTTGTGGTAATGCCTGGTATTGCAGATAGTTCAGCCTCACTATAATTTGATTTCTTGCGCTCCTTTTTACTTGCCATTGAGTACGTTTACATGGACAACAATATTCCGATTTTAATGCGATTAAGACAATACTCTGATTAAGAAGCAACCATGTAAACTGAGATTTTTGATTAATTTAATCCGACTAAAGTCATAATCGAAGTAAACACAAATCGAATTAAGACAGGTGGAGTATTCCTATTTTAGTCGCATTATGGAAGACATGTACACACCTTAATCACACTATTACCCTTGTGTAGGTCTTTTCGCCACATTATGCGACAGGATACACACTAATGCTGCGTTCCAGGCAGGTTTTTGAGCTCGTAAATCACGTCTTCAAACCACGACTCAGGACTTTCTTGATGAAGAAAACATCTTCATCAGTTTGACAACACGGACGCTGCAAATCCTCGCAACGCAAACACAAATACGGAAACGCGCTGCAAATTCTCACAACACAACCAAACTCAGAAACGCGCTGCGAACACACGAGGGCACTGCAAACTAACAAACGCGCTGCATACAGCTCGGTCCACAACGGAAATGTTTCAGGGGACCTCAAAAAGTGACAAACTCATCTGGGACCTGATTATTTATATCACTATATTACCTGATTATTTATATCACTATCACCTTTAAGTGATACTATACTATCACTAAAAGGTGATAGTTCACCGATAACACCTCTGCTCTGACCAACAGCCACTGAACAAAATAATCAGGTCCCAGATGGGTTTGTCACTTTTTGAGGTCCCCCTGAAACATTTCCGTTGTGGTCCGTGCTATATGCAGCGCGTTCGTGTGTTCGCAGCGCCTTCGTGTGTTCGCAGCGCGTTTCTGAGTTTGGTTGTGTTGTGAGAATTTGCAGCGCGTTTCCGTATTTGTGTTTGCGTTGCGAGGATTTGCAGCGCGTGTGTTGTCAAACTGATGAAGATGTTTTCTTAATTTGTTGTCGTTTTTTTCTGTTTGCATGTGTTTTCTTGTTTGCAGCGCGTTGGCCTCTGTAGGCCACCGTATATATATATATATATATATATATATATATATATATATATATATATATATATATATATATGTTTTGTTTTTTTGCTTATTAACAAACGTTCACCTTTTGATTATTGCTGATGCCTCTAGTGATGTGTCTGATTTTTTATTTTTAATTTACAACCTATTTTGAGTTTATTTTAAGTCGGCCATATAGTCATTTTTAAACAATATAAACAATATAAAAAATGGTAAAAACGGTAAAAAAAAAACGGTAAAAAAAAAAAAATGAAAAAAAAAGAAAAGAAATTATTCACTGTAAATTGTACATTCTTTTTCACTTCCGAAAACGGAACTACTGTAAAATGACATGCAATATCCAATTCAGTTTTTCACCATATATAGTAGGGGAACTTACTGTATTTACCAGGTTTTTACTGTAGCTGTAACACTTGGGAGTCGGGAGACAGACGTTCGGATCCAAATGCAGGCTTTATTTAGAAGGCGTGGTAAACAGACAGGGTCAATCACCGGCAAACAACAACAACGAGGATAATCCAAAGAGTAGTCAAACACAGGCAGAAGGTCGGG
>NC_133363.1:21626423-21646760 GCF_049309525.1 Garra rufa | reverse complement strand
AGTCCACTATATGCAGTTAATTCCTGAAATGTTTTCCTCAAAAAAAAAAAAAAAAAAAAAAAATACAACTGAAGAAAGAAAGACATGAACATCTTGCATGACAACTGGTTGAGTACATTATCTGTCAATTTTTGCTCTGGAAGTGAACTCTTTCTTTAATTCAAATAAATAAAGCTGTTAAATAAAGTTTTTTGTTTTAGATTTAGTTTTAGTTAACAGTTACCAACACTAATCCAAAACGGTTCCCTCAAGGAAAATGATTTAATACACATCCTAAATAACATTTTAATGAACATCTAAAAATGAAAAATAGTTTTTGTTTGTGAGAGTTTTAGGGCTAGATAACAGAAAGTCTCATTAGCTCTGTATAGCAACAACAGAAGTCAATGGAAAGTCCCATCATGCTGGAAAAAAACTTGTGTGTGACGGATGTAGGCAGTGTATGTCTCTCCACAGTCTCTCCGCAGGCCTTCTGTCTCCCCCAGCCCTCTCCTCATGTCCTCGGTACCTTGCAGTATATCTGAACAAATCACTCAGCACTTTCCAAGCGCCTCACCTGCTGATCTTTCTTCTTTCCCCCTCTGCTCTCTCTATCCTTCCCTCTGGTGCTACCACTCTCAGCCCGGGGTGTGATCTGTTGTCCACCCTATTTCCAGCTGGCATTATTGATCGGCACAGCCGGGCCTAATTATCTGAGTTGGGCTTGCAAAGCATGCTGGGAGCTGTGAAGCACTTATCCTGTAGAGTGAAAGGAGTCAATACAGCACTTAGTGAAAAATGATTAAAATGATTCAAAATGAGGGGGCCATGAGGTCTGTTTTTGTTACTGAGGATTTCGGTTGTCAGAAATACCATCGCCAGAGGTCACAGAGGAAGTGAGGAGTGTTGTTTGGAAGCAGATGTGGAAATAACTTGAATACGCAAGAGTGAAACGTATTTACGAGAGAGAATGAGAAAGAGATGAAGTGTTAGCGAAAGGCAATAGTCTTGTCACTCGTCTCCCACCCAAACAGCCTTCCCTCAGTCCTCTTACACTCTTTCATGTGTAATATATTCTTAAACTGAGCCAGGGAATAGCCTGCTGCTGCTAAACAAAAGGATAATCTTGATGTAGAGATGGGAAATGGCAATTCAATCAGTGTTTTGCCACAGTTAACTTTTCTCCTTTTGTCCCAGTGTGAAGCAGAAAGCCAATCAGCATGATATTTTTGCCCTCTTCAGCCCTGCAGGCAATTAGAGTTGTGACTTTTA
Organism: Garra rufa; assembly: GCF_049309525.1. Lineage (NCBI taxonomy): Eukaryota > Metazoa > Chordata > Actinopteri > Cypriniformes > Cyprinidae > Garra > Garra rufa. Next base: position 21,645,509 of record NC_133363.1, on the reverse strand, counting down.
GAGTTCAATATATACTGTAAAGAATGGCTTTTGAACAATATTTTAATCCCGTCACTCACTTCCTCGCTTTTATTAAATCGACCAGATTACAAGGGGCTATTCAGTGAGGCCTTGAGTTTGACATGACACAGTAAGAACAAGCCGCGAGCCACGATTCAGGGAACGAGTCACCTTTCAAATGTAATAAACTGCATGCATGGAATTTCGATCACATGCTATTCATTTGAAGTTTTTTCTTTCTTTTTTTTTTCCAAAGTCCAAAGTCTTGCCACTCACGACTTGACATTGTCCAGGTCAGTGCACCTTTGAACACAGAGACTCAGACAGCAATTTTAGACTTCTGTTTTGTCTCTTAAAAGACATATTTAAATATGACCTCTGACTGAGAATGGTGCTGAAAACCTTTAAAGAATGGACTATTGAAGTGATAATGTAGCTAAGAAATGTCAAATGAAAAGCTTAAATAACTTGAAACCCTCAATGGAAGAAAGTAGTGATATGCACATTTTCCTTATCATTTAACAGGGTCTGGCCAACAAGTCATTAGCTTTAGCACTGCCGAATTCAGCAAATGGCTTTAATTGAATGCATACACGAGGCTCAGGCACATTTCATGAATCTCAGCCAAAGCAAACCACCTAAATATGCATAAAACCCTGCTGTTTAATTCATCTATTTGTTCTGTCAACAGCGGTGTGAATAGACTCATTTAAGGGTAGCATGAAGCATAACCCATCTTTTAACAAATCGTTAATTTGAATGATGGTGGAGTATAGAAATTCCTGAAAATAGAAAATAAACTGTAAAATATGGCACGATTTCAAGCATTTTCCAGGCTTTTAAAAATGTTATAGACTACAGTTTCAAAAGCTTGGGGTCAATAAGATTTTTAATGCTTCTCATCAAGGCTTAATTTATTTGATCAGAAATACAAAAAAACTGTAATGTTGTGAAATATTAATTTAAAAGTCCTGCTCCAAAATAATTACTTCAGTCTACAATGTTACACGAACCTCAAAGAGATCACCTAAAAGTTCCAAAACTGTAAGACCTTTGCTGATTGTCACACTAGGGGACTCGGGAGACAGACGTTCGGATCCAAATGCAGGCTTTAATTAGAAGGCATGGTACACAGACAGGGTCAATCACCGGCAAACAACAACAACGAGGATAATCCAAAGAGTAGTCAAAACACAGGCAGAAGGTCGGGGCTGGCAGCGAGAATCAAACACGGGAAGGAGTCCAGGAATCAAACACAAGGGAAAACAAACACGGAAAGAAACGCTTGGAATAATGACCATACGGAACAATAAGACTTCGCCCGGAAGTGTGTGTGTGTCTGTGGCTTAAATGCATGTGGGCAAATGTGAAACAGGTGTGTGCAGCAATCAGTGCAGTGGAAAACGAGGAGCAGGTCTGTGCAGTGATTGGTGCAGTGGCTTGTGGGGATTGCAGTCCAGAAGTGTGGTGCAAGAGTTCATGATGACAGGATCGACCAGATACGTGACACTGATCTTCAGAACTCAAATTAAGATATTTTTTAAAGAAATCCGAGAGTGTTCTGACAGCAACACAACTACCACGTTTAAGGACCAGAAAGGTAGGAAGGACATCAATAAAATAGTGCATGTGACATCAGTGGTTCAACCTTAATTTATGAAGACTTTATTCAACAGACATTAAAAAATATTACATTAAAAATATCTTTGTGTTCTGAAGATGAATGCAGGTCTTACAGGTTTGGAACAACATGAGGGTGAGTAATTAATAACAGATTTATTTTTTTTGGGTGAACTATCCCTTTAAGAAATCATTCTATCTAGTCTTTACTGTCACTTTTGATCAATTCAGTGCATATTTGCTATATACATACATATGCTTACAGTACAGAATGCCAGAATGCTGTCATAATGAGATTTCAGTTGTTGTAACTGTTGTGTTCTCCCAGCTAACACATGCTGTATTTTAACAAATCATGGTGCTTGCAGTCAATGTAAATGTTATTTACAGTCAAATGCTCACACATCTGATTTTATTAAGACTGTTTCATATACAGGAGTGAATAGTGTTTATACTGTCAGTGACATGCAGCCCGATCTATAGTTCACTCTAGTCAAGCTTCATTTAGGATGCCTGCGCACAGTGCTTTCCAAAGTCAACATGATTAATTGTCATTTCTTGACAGTTTTTTTTTTCCAACTGCAATGATATTTTACCATTATAGACTTAATCAAACAATTACATGTCACCAACACGGACACTTTTGTCTGCCTAATTTCACATATACACAATCCACACACCACAACCATACCAGAATTACATGTTTTTCCCCATTTATCCACAAACGGTGTCCCACAGGAGATGCCTACATTACAACACCAGGAGGCCTTGGCTTGGAAGATGGACTCATCCTTCAAAGAATTTGCTTTACTTTGCTTTCACTCTTCAGCAGGCTGAAGTGAAGTGATGGATGAACGGTGGGGGGTGACAGACAGACATGTGGATAAATAGATACAGAGGTAGAGAGCTTGACAGATGTATGAACTGGATGAATAATGGATAGTTGCATGGTACACCGTGGGTTACTGTAAAATTATCATACATTATGTAAATCAGCGCACTTCAGAAGCACTTCCATGTTGTGTTTTTTCAACAGTACAATACAGTACTGTTTACTATCACAGGGAGCTAAACTACGCAGGAAGCCACTGATGATGGTTAAACAAAGTTCAGACTTCTTAAGAAAACCATGGTAACCAAACACATTATGAACAGATGTTTACTTATACATTCATGTGTGCAGACATCTGTTCAGAATGACTGAGTCCCTTACGCGATCATTAAAACATACCGAGGCAGCAACATATAAACACAACATAGACTCACTGGAAAAACTCTGAAAATTTACCTATACATACATTTTCAATTTTAAATTGTCCAACATAAGCTCAATGGAAATACATGCCTCTACATACATTTCTGCAAAAAATAATAAGAATAATAATACTAATTACCTATATGTAAGAATCACTGCAGTTTCCAGGTGAAATGAACACTAGAGGCAGTACAACTCCTGCTGTTACTTTCTTTTAACACAAAATATGATTTGCAGGTTAAGAGTTTTGATGAATAAAGCCTAATTTTCACACAGTTACTTGCAGAATATTATGATAACATCCTGCACGATTTGAAAACTGATAGTTTTAAACTTTGTCATCACATATACAGTACCCTGCGAAAGTATTGATACCCCTTCATTTTTTTACACATTTTATGTTACTGCTTTATGTTAAACTGTTTTAAATTACTTTTTTCCACATCAATCTACACTCCATGCACCATAATGACAAAGCAAAAACAGAATTGTCACAACTTCATACATTTATAAAAAAAAAAAAAAAAAAAAAACTAAAATAAGTACATTGCATATGTATTCATACCCTTGACTCAGTAATTAGCTGAAGCAACTTTAAAGCCTCAAGTTCTTTTTGGGTATGATGCAACAATATTTGCACATCAACATTTGGCAACTATCTGCCATTCTTCGCCTCACCTCTTCACCTCTCAAGCTCTGTCAGCTTGGATGGGGGCTAACAGACATTGTCAGGTGTCGCCAGAAATGTTTTATTAGGTTTAAGCCCATGCAGGCTCTGGCTGAGCCACTCAAGGACATTCACAGAGTGGTCTATAAGCCACTCTTGCTGTTTGGTTAGGGTCATTGTCCTGTTGGAAGGTAAACCTTCTGCCCAGTCTGAGGTTCTGAATGCTCTAGACTGCCCTGGTGAAAAAAAAAAAAACAGCATATGCTGGTTAGGTAGTTTTGATGCTGGGATGCTGGTTAGGTGAGTTTTAATGCTGATTTATGCTGTTCCTTAGCTGGTCAAGGACCAACATAAACCAGCAAAGGACCAGCAAAAAACAGCAAAGGACCAGCTTACACCAGCATTAAAACCTACTTAACCAGCATATGCTGTTTTTTTCAACAGGGTGGATTTTCATTAAGACTATCTCAATATTTTGGTGCACTGAGCTTTTCTTCTACTCTGACAAATCCCTCAATCCCTGCAGCGCCACAGCATGGGACTGCTACCAGCACACTTTACTTTTAGGATGGTACTCTGCAGGTGATGAGCAGTGCCTGGTTTCCTTCAAACATGATGCTTGGAATTGAGGTTCATCAGACCGCAGAATCCTGTTTCTCACAGTCTGAGGGTCCTTTAGGTGCTTTTTTGCAAATTCCAAGTGTGTTTTCATGGTCTTGCCACACCACCGTAAAACCCAGATCAGTGGAGTGTTGCAGTGATGTTTGTCCTTCTGTAAGTTTCTCCCATCTGCATATATGATCATAGAGCTCAACTAGAGTGACCATCAGGTTCTCGGTCACCACACTAGCCAAGGCTCTTCTCTATTAATTGCTCAGTTTGGCCAGGAGGCCAGCTCTAAGAACAGTTCTGGTTGTTTCAAACTTCTTCCATTAAGGGTAATGGAGACCTCATGCTTCTGTGAGCCTTCAATGCAGCAGCATTTTTTCTGAACTCTTCCCCAGATGTGTGGCCTGAAGCATGCCTGTCTCTGAGCTCTACAGGCAGTTTTTTTATTTATTTATTTATTTTTACCTCAGTGCTTGGTTTTTCCTCTGATATGTATTTTCAGCTGTTAGATCTTTTATTAAGATGTGTGCCTTTCCTGATCATACCCATTCAATTAAATTTGCCACAGGTTAACTTCACTCAAAGTGTAGTAACATCTACAAGCAATATGAATACTCCTGATCTAAATTTCAACTGTCCCAGATAAGGGTATGAATACTTACGCAATGGAATAATTTTAAGTTTTTTATTTTTAATACATTTGCAAAGATTTTAAAAACATGTTTTTTGCTTTGTCATTATGGTGCATGGAGTGTAGATTGATGTGGAGATAAAAAAAATAAATAAATAATAATTTAAAGCAGTTTAACGTAAGGCAGCAACAACAAAATGTGAAAAAAAAAAGACAGGGTATGAATAAGCACTGTACAGCTTCATATGCATGAGTTTTCTAATCCAGTAGGTTTGCTCAGTAGCTCACGCAATACAGCATTGCACCAGAGTAATAAAGAACTCCGGTACGAACCCCATTAAACTACGGTTTGGTTTAGGGTTGAGTGTGGTGTAGGGGATATTTACAACACGATACAGCAATAATCTTTAGCAACGCTCCCTGGATATTTGAATTCTGAACAGCCACAATATGTACCTCAAGCAGTGCAATAAAAATGCAGCAATACGTGCCTGTACCAACATAAAAATGTGCCACGGTAATGTATTGAATGTGCGTTTTAGCACCACTCTTTGGACATTTCACTTTAAAACTGCCGCAAAACATGCAGTAAGGTACGTATTGTTGCAGAAATGTTTATATAGCGCACATATTTTAATAAGCCTGGGTTGTAACAACCACATAAATTCTGATTATAAGAGCAGATTATCTTTTGTTTGTATTGTGCAAAGAACAAGAAAATGTTATAATGTCAAAACACTTTTACAATAGTAGCTGATTTGTAAACTATTTTGATGTTTGCGTCACAACCAGCTGTGTATGTATGGCTTTTCTGATGTAGTAAACTTGCTTGTTAGCTCACCTGGTACAGCACTGCACATGTGATTTACAAGTCGCAGTATAATATTAAAGTCTCAAAGATTTGCAGAAGCAGCTAAATTGTATGTTTTATGTTTGCTTTTGTTTAGTGTAGGTGGTACGTTATGTTTAGATCCTTTTAGCACCACTTATTTCCCAACTGCCATGTTACGTACAACAATCAGTGTAATAAAATGTTTTAGATAAAACGTGCCAGATTCATGTTCATCTGATTTGGATAAAACCGAATGTGTTTTTATCGCCATTTACTGGACATTTCACTTTGAAACGAATGTAATAGCATTTTGTAGAAACGTCGCCATAAACAGTTTTCTCAAATAAGCCTGGGTTCTATAAAGATAATACACACATCTTCACACTAATAGACTGCTTTGCATCACAGTCCAAAGGACCAAACAACTCACGTCCCTCTCATCACTTTCTCATTTGTTCATAATTCTTTCATTTCTGACTCTCATCTGCTATTTCCTACAGACACGTCCTTATCGGATGGCGCAAAGGAATGAAAAGTGTGTGTGTGTGGGGGGCGGGGGGGGGGTGGGGGGTGGGGGGGGGGATTAAGCGCAGTCTTCTTATCTCGCAAACACATTCTCAGGTGTCAAAAGTTTTACCTCCCTGATAGATAGATAGCGTGTGTGTGCGAGAAAGAGAGAGAAAGCAAGAGAACATGGGGTGCTAGTCAGAGAGAAATGGGAAATCTTGGCATTACAAAAGAACAACCAGCTGGACAGGACTACCAACCGTAAAATTAGTCTTCAAAGAGGTCAGTGCCACTACACGGAACACACATGAATATACACATCACTATAAAACCATCCAGAACCATCCAGAAATCTTGCTATGAAGAAATTGTCTTAGAACAGAACTGGAATTCCATTATGTGTGTTATTGCATATGTGTGTAGGAGGTGACCATCTGAGAGGAGATATTATGATATTAAACACCTCTAAATAAAGCTAATTTATGTTAAGATGAGTGACAGGGTGCTGTTGCGTTAGTGCACTCATGCAGGCGTTAGTTTGAGAGGACGCATGTGATTGACGCCTATAATTGGGCCATGATGCTCAGCTCATTTTCGTTTTGAAGAGCTTGTCATCATCAACAACATCAGTGAATTCTCTGTACTGCTTATCGTTTAGCTTGAAAGTCACACAAATATCAAATGTACTGTAGATGAAAATATATACACAATTATGATTAATGCTCTCTCTCATACAGACACATCACACAATATCACAGATGGAAAGACAGAAGCAGGCACGTGCAGAGGGGGGGGCGGAGGGTGCTTGAGCACCTGCCCTTTTGGCTCCTGGTGATCAAAGTGCCCTTTTGTTAAGTTTTTTTTTTTTATGTAATAATATAAAAATAAAATATTTATAAAAATATCGAATTTGCGACAGCCTGCCCAATCGAACTTTTAGTAAAATTAATTAATAATGTTTTAGCTGTAATAGAATGACCCTCGTCACGTGACGACCCCACCCGGAAGTTCAGGACGATCCGATCATGTTTATATTATAACGCCAAGGATAGACACGTTCGTGGCTGCTGGTAATGGTGTTTTCACCAGATTTAACGTTACTTATTATCATAAGAATGACGTGAAGGAAAGAGATTATACACGAGTATTTATACTTTTTTATAGTTTGTGCATGTGTAGTCTGCTCTGAAATAGCTGCCGATAATGTTAATGTCGTCATGTAAAAAAAAAAATCGTAAATCTATCGTAAAGGAGAGGGCTCCTGCAGGTCCTTAAACTCCTCAATTAGGTTGTGTCAAATTTAAGGCCATAAAAAGTTTTATATATGTTAAATAGTATAAGAAAAGACTTAATTATAATTTGGGAGGTCTTACATTTGGGGACAGACGAGAATCGCGATAATGCTGGATTAAACTTCAAAAGGCAGTGATGTCATTGAATAAATATGCACGCTGCACGTTTCAAAGTCAAAACGCAGCACTGATGTCTTTATATGAATAAATCTGAAGGGAACCGACTGTCCTCAGAAACGTGTCGTTTGCATTTTCATTTCACGTCTGATAAAACCAGTGTTGCCAACTTTTTTCAATGGAAAGTAGCTATACCCCGCTTGAAAAGTCGCCAAATGTCGCTAAATGACGTCATACATTCATTAGCATATTCATGACGTCAGTACGTCATATTGTCTTGCGTCTCTGTGCTCACATACTGCTATTTGATGCAGCCAAATTCAATAAAACTGGTTTCATTTATATATTTCATAGATATATTGATATATTTTACGGTTTCTTTTGTCAGACAACGGGGTATGAAATAGTGACTGAAACGCAGCCCATTAGGACTACATAACCAGCTCTCGAAGATATAGCCTATCTATACTAAAAACGTAATTCATAATCACGACATTGTCTAAAAAAATCAAATACACATACGATTAAGACAATGGCTGTGCTGTGATTTCGGGCTATACTTGCATGTTAGACGCATCAGAATATATTTTTTTATCTGAAAATGCTGCTTCTCTGCCGCTCACTGAACAGAGCAGACGCAGATAGAGAGAGAGAGGGAGAGCGCGCGCGCGGCAGTACCATAGAGTCTCATAAGCTAAATAAGGTTTTTCCAAGAAGTCGCTAGATTTGTCGCTAGGCGCTTTTTAAAAAAAAAGTCGCTAAGGGGGTCTGAAAAGTCGCTAAATATAGCGACAAAGTCGCCAAGTTGGCAACACTGGATAAAACTGCGTTAATGCTGCTGCTTTGTGTTCAGCCGTTCCCATGGAAACCGTAGTATTTCATCGCTCCTAAAGCGCCCCCTTGTGACAGAGAATGAATTTTATTTCCACATTTTTCAGCTCTTTACGGTCAAATTATTGCAATTATCGACCTAGTTTTTATGCAGCAAACACAATGTGAAAGATGTTAATGTGCCTTCTAAAAATCTAAACAATTAAGACAGTACTATTTATGTTTTAAATACAATATAATAAATTATAAACTTGATGTATCCCTTTTAATGGTGCAAAGGCTGATATTCCATTGTACAATATATTTTGTTTTTGTGTGAACCTGTATCTGAATTATATATCATGCCATTTTAGGCCTTAATATTCTACCGTCTATAATCTTACTATACAATACATCAGGGGACACAGATATTTTCAATAGTGACCACACAGAGTTTAATATAACAGCTGTTCTTTATTATTGTGTTAAACAGAGAGAAGAAAATCTTTAGGTTTGACAATTTAATACACAATTTTTAATCAAAATTAAAAGGTCCAAAGAATATATTTTTTTATTCTTTTAAACATCAAAATGGTCTTTTATGTTCCATTTCTTTCTCAGAACTGCTTCACAGCATTGGCTGCTAGAAGCCTCTGTAATGATACGTATATCAGCAAGGAATACTGTATATCACAATATACAGTACAGTATTGCTGTACTGATGTTTTGAGCACAGCCCTATTTAGAGAGCCCCTTTTATAGTGATAAAAAATATTACTAATTCTATTGTTTGAGTCCTGAACTAAACATTAATGCAATTAAAACTTTGAATAATGCATTATTTGACTTATTAATGACATTGTTACTTACTACGTAAGCAACTGGATGCCTACAATGAGGTGATGGACCTGAGGGGCTCTTAAATGCCTTGTTCCAGGTGCCCTTTTTATACTTTGAGCACCTGCCCCTTTAAAGGTCTCTGCACGGCCCTGGACAGAAGGATGTGATTACCCACATGTACAAATTAAATAAATAAACTATTTTGTACACTTCCTTAAGGAAATGGTAGTGGTGCTCCCATTGCCTTAGCACATTTCTATGTAGATGTTAGCAAAGGGGTCAAGCTTCAGTTGGTTGACATGACCCCTTGACCTGGTCTCATGACAAAAAACATACCTCTAGGAACTTTTTCGCAAGATGCAAAATATGTACCAATAAGTACATAGCACTGCAGTTTTCAACAAAAAAATGAACACTAGATGCAGTAAAAGCGAGCACTTGTAATTGTTTTCGTACAGTTATGATTACAGCTCCTTATGTTTCGCTTTCCGGATGTAACAAGCTTGCTCTGTAGCTCAGCCAGCACATTGGACTTAGGATGCGGAATCCTTGGGTATGAATTCGGTCAAAAACATTTTGCGGAAAAGTTCCCAGAGGTATGTTTTTGTCATGAGACCAGGGGCCTCATTTATAAAGACTTGCGTAGAAACCATCCTTAATTTTATCTAAGAACTTTTCTGATTTGATCGTAAGAGCGATTCAGAGAAACGAACGTACACACGAAATCCATGCGTACGCCAGTCATTCGGTTATAAATCACAAATGATCGTGGAATTGTGTGCAGCTGAATGTTCCGCCGTCGAAACGCCCCTGCTTAATTAATTAACATATAAAATGAGCTCATTCCTAAAGCAAAAACTCTGTGACAATGGCAAGTAAAAACGAGCGCAAGAAATCAAATTAGTGAGGCTGAACTATCTGCAATACCAGGCATTACCACAAGGAAACGGTCGTACGCCAAGCTGGAATCTGACGTGGAGATAAGTACTTTTCCACGTCAAAGACGGTTTTTATAAATCTGTACTTTGACGTGGATTTGATCGTACGAACACTCTAAGATCAAATCAGTGCGTAAGAAAGTTTTATAAATGAGGCCCCAGGTTGGTATATACATTAGTGTTTGGGGTAAATAATATTTTATATTTATTTCTGAAAGAAATTAATACTTTTATTCACCAAAGAAGCACTAAATTGATCAAAAGTGACAGTAAAGACATCACTCAGGACCTCTTCTGAGAATAGAATTTATTGAGAAGTCTTTGGATTAGGCGACAGACTTTGGCTCTGAGGGGCTCAGCTGCCATACTAGACAGTTTAAGACAGCTCCTTGAGGCATTCATCCAGATATTTCTTAGCTACATGTACATTTTGCAGAAAATGAGATATAGACAACTGCAAATAGAGAGAGAATAACAGTCAGAGAAAAGCAATAACAGTCCAGTTAAGATAATTTTCTAATAATGCTCTATTGTCAAGATGCTACAGTAGGAGGAAAATGAGTGGAGGTGGATGCAGATGTCTGTGCAACAATTCCACAAAATCATTAAAAGGATAGTTTACCCCAAAATGAAAATTCTGTCATTGATTACTCACCCTCATTTCGTTCTGACCCTGTAAGACCCTTCACAAATTAAGACATGTTTGATGAAATCCAAGAGCTTTCTGACCCTGCACAGGCAGAAACGGAACTACTTTGTTCAAGGTCCAGAAAGGTAAACTATAAAATAGTCCTTGTGATAGCAGTGGTTCGACCTTAGTTTTATGAAACTACAAGAATAGCCTTATTTTTGTGTGCAAATAAAACAGAGCTTGGATGTGCTGTGCTTTGTTTGTAAGCAGATGAATTTCCTCACATATGTTGTACTTTTGCAACGTGAAAAAAATGTTGAATAAAGTCATTATTCTTGTTTTCTTTGTGCACAAAATGTATTATTGTAGCTTCATAACAGTAAGGTTGATCCACTGCTGAAGTCTGGAGTAATGGCTCCATCACAGAAGTAAATTTTCAGACCAGATGGGATATCCTTTGTTGCCCTTGTGCATCAATGAGCCTTGGGTGCCCAACACCCCATTGCCAGTTTGTGGTTTGTCCCTTCCTTCTTACCACTGCTGACCAAGAGCAACCCACAAACAAGCCCTGCTGTTTCAGAGATACTTAGACCCATTTGTCAAAGTTGCTCAGATGTTTATTTCTGCCCAAGTTCACAAGAACTTTGTTTGTTTACCATCAAACCTCCTCAGACTTTAATATGTGGACTTGTTAGGAGATAATCAGCGATATTCTAATCACCTGTGACTGGTTGTAATGTAAACTTTCTGTCAGTTCTGTCAACTTTAAAACCTCCAAACTTTTGAACAGTATATATACAATTCCATTACATTGTAAGAAGCCATATGTGTCTTATGCTACATCCATTGCCAGTTAAGCAACTACCATTGAGATGCAAAAATATAACAGATCTATTTAGTTCTTCGGCTGTTGTTATTTGCTAAAGAGCTCACAAGCTATTATACTGAGGTTATTGTTTTCTCCCAACTGGAAATGCAATCCAAACACATCCATTGTCATCATTCTCTCTATCTTTTGCTTCCTCTCACTTTCTGACAAACATACAGACTCTTTCCTTCTCTGTAAATCTCTTTCTCACAGTATCTTTGCCTTATAACACTGTCTGTGGCAACATAAACACACACACACACACACACACACACACACACACACACACACACACACACACACACACACACACACACACACACACACACACACACACACACACACACACACACACACACACACTCACTCACACACACAGAGTGGCTATGGAGTGATGGCAGCCTGCACTATGACCATATGGGAGTCATAACTCAAGCCTCGGATTGGCATAGAAACCATCTGCCCTACAGCAGGGGAGGGATGAAGCTGTAATGCACACAGAGACACACACATTCACCGATGAGTCCAACAGCATTACTGCCTTCTCTTCTGCTGCAAGATTGAAATATATAGATAGAGCAAAACAAAAGACAACTGCGGTAAATGTCTATTTCCATAATCTATCCAGTCTACTAGAGGACTAGCAATGTCTCAGATCACATACCCTTCTTTATGGTATCACTGGCCATCCATAACCTCACCCTGCAGTCTTGTGAGGTTAATTGTGACAGTGTGCAGCTGGTCTGAGACCACCACTGATTGGAGACCACTATGATGACTAGTATTTGACATTAATATATATGCAAATCACACTAACACTTCAATTCAACTAACTTACTATCTACATTATTGAACTGAATGGTATTGTTAATAAAAAATAAATAAATAAATAAATAAATAAAATTCGAATTATTTTATATTGTGATAAATCATTCCACACTGTATTCATACTTTGATCCTATACCCAAATAATTCATACACTAAAACAAACTTACTAACTAATAAATACATGCTTTTGTTTCTGAATTAAACCATTTACTTTCTAATTATTTTGGGATAAATCAATATTGTTCTATATTTACTAGATAGAACGATAGATCGATCATATAGTAGATAACATATAGAATGATACACAGAACAACAGACAAAACGACATAACAACATAGAACGATAGATAAATAGATAGATAGATAGATAGATAGATAGATAGATAGATAGATAGATAGATAGATAGATAGATAGATAGATAGATAGATAGATAGATAGATAGAACAATATGTATCTATTGTTATATCTTTGTTCTATCGTTCAGACAGAACGATAGAAGCGATAAGAAATGATAGAACGATAGATAGATAGATAGAACGATAGATAGATAGATAGATAGATAGATAGATAGATAGATAGATAGATAGATAGATAGATAGATAGATAGATAGATAGATAGATAGATAGATAGATACACAGAACATCTGATTGAATGATAGATAAAATGATAGAATGAATGCTTTTGTTAATAAACAAAAACATGTATTTGACCTTTCGATCTGTTTCTCACTTATGTATGTTATGGTTGTTTTGATTTACGTACAATTCCCATATGGCTTCTGCTTATTGTTTACAGAATTTCTGATCTTTAAGCACTTGTTTTTGTTTTCATATTGCGCAATAAACTGCACAGTGAAGTCATTAGTGACTAAAGCCTTAATGAAAACTGATCAGGCTGCCCTGGAGGTTTCCTAGCAACCGCTTAGATTGATGACTGTGGTGCAATTGTTTTTGTTTTAATGTAGGACTAAAGAGAGAACGAAAGAGAAGAGAGAGGGAGAGACCGAGAGAAAAGAGGGGAAGAGGGAAAGCGAGAGATAGGAATTAGTGAGCTTAAAGGGCATTATGTCAGTATACAGAGGATTTAGCGCTTTAGGCGAGATTATGGCCCTATCGCTTTGATGGAGGGAGGACGGAGCCTTTAGTCCGAGCATGACCATTATTTTTCCTTTCTAGTGTGGGTGGCGGAAATGGGAAACCTGGCCGGTCGTTTATGAACACGGAGGGTGTGCACAAAGGTGTTATTTCTACAAAAAAAAAAAAAAAAATCTATTTAAATGGGCTAGATTTAGGTTTTCAATAATATAACATTGCCACCCACATGCTTCAATGAAAAGTCAGTTTACCATATAAAACTAAAATGATCTACATTCATTTCAGCATGAAATTGGAGATATTTTTTCCATTCAGCAGTAGCACCGCATGATAAAGTTATAGTCACCTTCTTTCATTGCAAACATCAAACATTCACTTGTTTCCAGGAGCCGCTTTGGCCCCTGCCTTGACATTCAGATCCATGGCAGATATAAGCTGGCCCTTATTGAGTAGAGTGTCTGAATGTTGGGGTAAATAGGTGAATAAAGGTGCAGAGTAGAACCAGTCTGCATTGATCCACTGGGTGGAGAAGGCTTCACCTCAATCAGTCTGTTGGTCACCCCATCCCCTGTGCTCTGGTCTAAACCTACTGAGGTGCCTATATACATAGCATTACACATAGGTGCGCTCCCAAGGCTAAGGCTGTTCTAGAATGTAGGAATTTTAAGACACATGTACATCAACATTTAAAAGTTTGGGAAGGGTAAATTTAGTTTTTGAAAGAAGTCACTTATGCACATCAAGGCTGCATTTATTTGCTCAAAATCACAGTAAAGACATTGATATTTGGTAAAGGCGTTGAGCAAAATTTCAATTTGATGTCCAATACCGACATCAGCTGACGTTAAAGGGGTCCAATTATGCTCTTATACAAAGTCTTTGTTTTTGGGGTGCACTAGAACATGTTCTCATGCTTGGCGATTCTAAAAACACAGTATTTTTTCACATAATTTACATTATTACATTAGCTTTCTCCCCAGCCTGGCACAAATGGCTCGATTAGTTTCGGGTTTGATGAAAAAAAACAAAATGTGTTGTGATTGGTTAGCAGTCCCACTGCGTTGCGATTGGCCAACAGATTAGACGGCGTTTCAGTCGTGCCATGTCCCTTCCTAAAGCAGCGAGTTCTGTGTAAAACTGTTAGCGCAAGCTAGATTAAAGTGATTCTTACGTTTTAAATATGGATATTTTTCTTACAAAAACACATCGGTTCGCTACAGGCTCTTTTTATTATGGATCGATGCACTTCATTGGACTTGTTTTGGACTGATAGAGAGAAACATGCCGTTCTAAAGCCAGGATAATTTTTAATTTCGATTAACACCGATTGCATATATCTGAATGAAGGAAGTCATATTCACCTAGGATGAATGGAGGGTGAGTAAATAATAAGCTACAGTAGTGTTGGTCCTATCATGAGCCTGTAAGATCGCCGATACATGATATTATCATTATTGTGCTACTTTATTTCATTATTTACATGCCTAAAACCAGCTCCAGCATAAGGCTATTGAAGGAGCCGTTCGTTGTAATTCTTGAAAAGGGTTTTTTTTAGAAACGAAATGTCTCCCTTTGGAGTGGACTTTGAGATTTATATCTTTGTAGATGTGCACCACACACTGACTAAAATTCTGTTAAAAAGCATAATAGGACCCCTTTAATATTTTGTTGTTTTTAGGTTGTGCATCCAAAATCCAATGTTAAGTCAACGTCAAATATTGACTTCAACCCAATTTTCATTCTTAACCAAAAATGCAACGTCTGTCTGACATTAGAGTCCAATGTCAACCTCAATTTATATCGATGTCCAGTGCCTACTGGGAGTAATATAGTGAAATATTATTACATTTGAAAATATATTCTAAAATGTTATACATTATAAAAAATGTATATATATTTCTGTGAAAGAAAAGTTAATTATTTTTGCAGCCATTACTTCAGTCTTCAAAATGTTTGTCCAACTTAATATTTTTATGGAACTTTTTTGTTTTTCTCAAGATTATTTGATGAATAGAAGGTTTAAAATATCAAAATAACAGCATTTTCAAATAGATTATTTATTTTTCTAACATTATACATGTCTTTACAGTCATTTTTGATTAATTTAATGCTTTGAATACAATTATTAATTTCTTAGTGTACAGTATCCTTCAAGGAGATTGCAACACATTCACATTGCAATGAGCCGAAAAGATACATAAATGATTTAGTCGATTACTCATTTTGAAAATATAACAAATTCAAATTTTGAATGTAATTAACACACTTGCCCTGCCCCCGCCCCACATAGGTCATCTTGTATTTCATAAGGTGTTTTCGCCTTGAACGGTGCAGTACAGATTGATTGGTCTTTGACTTCAAAGTACCGCGATGCAGAGCTGTCTGCTCTCTAAGCCAATACAGTTGATTGGTAACAAACATGATGAAAGGCAACAACTCATAGACTGCAGTTATATTCCCTGAAAATTCGATGCCATAGAAAAACCTTTTTTTGTCTAAATGGTTCCATAAAGAACCTTTAACATCTAAAGAACCTTTCTGTTTCACAAAAGGTTCTTTGTGGTGAATTAAGATTCTTCAGATATAAAAAGGTAAGCAAGAGATGGTTCTTTAAAGAACCTTTACGAGTTATAAAATCAGTATTGTGTGATATAAACTCGCAATTGCAAGTTATAAAATCAGAATTGTGAGATATAAACTCTGAGCTGCGAGTTATAAAGTCATAAATGCGAGATACAAACAAAAATCACAATTCTGACTTTTTTTCTCAAATTGCGTTATATAAACTCACAATTGCGAGAAATAAAGTCAGAATTGCTGAAAAAAAAAAGTTTGTATCTCGCAATTCTGACTTTATAACGCACAATTGCAAGTTTATATCATGTCATTCTAAGAAAAAAGTCACATTTGTGAGTTGATATAGTTTATTTTTTTTCCATGCAATTCTGATATAAACCCACAATTGCGAATTATAAAGTCCAATTTTGAAGGGGGAAAAGACTGATATGTCATAATTGCAACTGCAATTGAGAGATGTTAACTCACAATTGTGAGTTAAAGCCAGAATTGTGTGATATAAACTCACAATTCTTTTTTTCTCTGAATATTTGTGAGTTTATATCTCACAATTTTGACTTTATAACTCACAACTGCAGTTTATATCTCACAATTCTGAGAAATAAAAATCTGAATTGCGAGTTTGCGAGAAAATAGAATTGTGAAATAAAAAGTCGCCTTTTCTAACCTTTTTTTTTTCAGTGGCAGAAATGGGCTTCCATACAACTTATATATATATATATATCTTTTTAAAGCTACTTTGTTTTAAAGATTTTTTTTTCATGTAGCACAATAATGGCTTTAAATGATCTTTTGTGTGTAATTTCTCAGTTAAAATACATGTGTGATTAATATGCAATTAATTAATGGCCACCTTGTGTAATTAATTAGATAAAAACAAATGTTATCGACTAATAGCCCTAAAATGATTGTAAATTGACATTTAGACTAAAATAGTAAGAAAAAAAAAATCTTCAATACTAAAAATACTGCACTGTTAATAACTTTATTAGTTAACTTATTATTATTATTATTATTATTATTATTATTATTATTATTATTATTATTATTATTATTATTATTATTATTTTATAAGAGTGTTTGGCCAGTAGCTAAGCAACATGCTAACATCAACTTAACAGGCTGCTGACTATGTAGCCAGTAGGGAGCTGACTAGGCTTTGGAAACTGACTTGGCTCCGAGGATTGAAAACGACCGTGAATGTAAAGTGTGTCACTATCTTCCCGCCCTCCATTAATTTTCCTTCTTAAATCATTGTGCACCCACTGTCATGCCCTTGAAATCGTGAAGAAGAAGAAAAATCATGTTTCTATTTCTGAGGCAAAGAGGATGACCAGATCACAGAGTTTAGCATTAGGATTCTGTGAGTGGTAATGGCCCTCCATTTGTCAACAGATAGGTGGCACAGTGTGTGCCAGTAGCCTTATGCCTGAGGGAAGAGACCTTGTTTGTATGACCGCCTCTTTCTTTCCCTCCTTCTCATTCTTTCTCTCACTCTCTCTGCTCCACTGCTCTGCGTATAGCATCTTTTTTCAGAGGATGGATTTAGAGGAAGAATATTGGGTATTTATGGAAGATTTACAGCACCGTACATGGTGTACAAAAATGTCAAATCGAGCTGTTTAGACATGGTAAAGCTATAACTTCACAAAACTTTAATGGGAGATATAGTCTGCAACCCTTAGCTCTGTTTATAGTCTCTCTTACTTCATCTGTTTCATCATAATCCTTCATATAGTAAAATAGCACATCACATGAGCCACTTGATTGCTTGAGGCTTACAAAGAATCAAATCATACAGCCTCATACAGAATCTATATAGAGTATATTTTTCTAATAATATATTCATGAAAAGCCCACAATGAATTGCAGTAGGAAAGAGCAGGGATCATTTTACCTCTTTTTTTTTCATATTTCTTTTCAATCAAAAAATGTCCAGTTATATCGGCATGCTGTAAGGACAAGGCAGCAGGGACGAGTACCAATATACAGCTGTATCTCACGTCTACAAGTGTGATATTCTACATATACAACAGTTTGATGTCATGAGTGTCTAAATAGATAAGAAACAACAATGGAGTGTATTTAAAAACCCTCCTTTGTGCAGAACTACTTCCTTCCGCTATGGATTTAAATCTAAGTTTGACAGTTTAACAGCTGAGCCCATGCCTCCGTTACTAATTCCAAAACATCACTTTAGAACTAGTAATGAAGGAAAGTTGTGCTTCATTGAAAACCTATTGTATTACTGCTTTAAAAGCTCACTATATTATGTAGAGTATTATGAGAGAGATGGTCTGAGCAAGTTATTTAGCTCAATCTGTAACTGTCGCAACAAAACATTAGTTTGAATGTCCACTAAGGAAAGCGTTATCTTTGTTGTAGCGCTATTATTTCTATAAAATATTATTTAATAAACAACAACAGCCATCATAAAAGCTGCTATAGGCAATTCAGTCAAACGTACAAAGGCAGCGCTCTGATATATGGCATAGAATTTACATAAACATGATGAGATTTTACCAAAACTATTTGCTCTGGAACAAATAATATTTTAATGAGACCAATGACTGCCCGTTAAATGTACCCAAAATTAATTATATGTCATGTTTAACAATTGTAGAGACAGTGGTAAATTCCAGAAGATCTGGCTGAAGAAAGTCTGCTCTTTGCAGGTTCATGAGCACTGAATGAGCGCTGACGCCCTGGAGCTTACATGTCCAGCACATGACGCACATTTTCAAATAGAATCTTTATTAACAAACTGAAAATTTTAATTATAATTATCATCAAGTATATTCTCACCTGAAAACCTCCTAAAACTACAGTCTGTGACACAAAACAGTAATATTTTTTTAATTATTTTGGATTTGAGTGTCCGCCATGACACTCGCTATGAGAAGTACCGCAAGTGGAGTGATACAATTACAAGCGGTTAAACTGCTATTGGAGTTCTGTTGGACTCTAAT
>NC_133363.1:21606082-21625923 GCF_049309525.1 Garra rufa | reverse complement strand
ATATATATATATATATATATATATATATATATTTAATTAATGTCAATAGTGTAGCAATATGTGAAGCTCAGCTCAGCACCAGGACTGCGTGGTCTGCAAAACAAAACGTTGATCTTAACCCTCCTGTTATCCTTGGGGTCAATTTGACCCCATTCAATGTTTAACGTATGTACATATATAATTGACTTTTTTTTTTTTTTGCTTCAGATTGAATGACTTTTCCTAATTTAATGGGGAAAACTTGGTAAACATAAAACTAACATGATATTATTTGTTCAATGCCCTGTACACATTTTTGTTACATCGGTGTTCTTTGGGGTCAATTTGACCCCAGGTTCTTTTAGCTGTATAAAACATAAGAAATATAAAAAATTTACACACATTTGTTTTGGGTGATATTGAGGTCACTATAACATGCTATGATTTTATAATATGCACTATAATTTTATATGTTAAGTATAATAAAAATAAAAAATAAAACTAACACAACCATACCTGTAGTATTGCGAGAACCACTGTCAGTTGAATTGCTCTCTCAATCGAAAATGGCCTCTACGCAAAGGTTATCTGTCAGTGAGATTTTGTCACAGGTGTTTGACAGTGAAAGTTGGGGGGTGTTTCAGAGTGTTGTTAAGTAGTCAACAAAGACATCAATTACCTGACACTAACCTTTTAGCAAAAAAATATCATATTCTAGAGGTTTTAAATTTGGGGTCAAATTGACCCCAGTGGGAAAAAGGTGTTAGCGGATTTTAGGGTAACAGGAGGGTTAAATATCAAAATTTTAAATATGCCTAAAATACATGTTTTAGTCATTGTTATACATCATACAAAATTTCACATTGACAATCACTATACAGTAGTGATCATACTATAAACACAATGTGTTTTCATAAATGAGCTCTAAGGAGCTTAAATACTCCCTACTAGTACCATTCTTTTACAACACTATAATAGTTCTTTCTGGTCCTTGAATCTAATTGGCTGCGAGAAGTGTAAGATTCTAGTCATATCGGAACTAGAATATTTCACCATTTGTATCACTCCGCTTACAGTATTCTCACAGCGAGTTACATGGCGGACACCCAAATCCACTATACTTAAGTAAATATGTTTTTGTGTCACGGAATGTAGTTTTTTTTAGGTGAGAATATACTTGTTTAGACTTCAAATATGTGGGTTGTTAATGAAGATAATGTCTATTAGAAAAAAAAAAATGCTTCAGTGTTTTCGGAGATATGAGCTCCAGGGCGTCAGCAGCTGTTCAGCGCTAATGAACCTGCCGAGAGCAGCCTTACCTCTGCCAGATCTTTTGGAAATTGCTCTGATGTCTTTATAGTGGTTAAAATGAGATATAATTTGTTTCGGGTAAATCCAACTGGCAGTCTTTGGTCACATTAATCTATTATTTGTTTCAGAGCAAATAGTTTAAGTTGAGGGCAAAATCTTATCACGTTATATTTTATGTAACTTCAATGCTGTATATTAGAGCGCTGCCTTTGTACTTTTGACTGAATTTCCCAGCATATTTTATGATGGCTATTGCTATTTATTAAATAATATTTTATCTAAATAATAGTATTTAGTATTGGGAAACAATATGTTTATCCATGATGGTGATTTTAGTTAACATTTTCTTCCATTAGATGTTTTTATGAGTGAGTCAGCAGTAAATACTTTTATATTGAAAGAGACTGAAACAGGGAACAAGGAAATTATTTTTACTTTCAATAAAACCTTGTAAAAAATGCACTGAGCAGTGCTGTCATCAGAAATTACCATTAATGGATGAAAGGATAGTATGACAAAGATATCGCTTTCCTCAGCAGACATTCAAACTAATGTTTTATTGTGAATATAAGACTGAGCTGAAGAATGAATGCTGTATCAGATATAGGTAATCAGTTCAGGTTCAGTTTAAAACTGTAATACTATTAGCTGTTATAATGAAACAACTCCATGTTCCCTCAATACTATTCCAATACTACTTCAATAAAGTGACATTTTCAAAATAATAACAAAGGCTTGGGCTCAACTGTTAAACTGTCAAACTGAGATTTGAATCCACAGCCGTGCCAATATATAGCCATATCGCATGGCTACTTACGTGATATTGCTCATATATTGATTGAATATAAAATGGGTATAACATTTAATTAAAGCATTTTAGTCAAACCTTTTACCAGTCGAGGCAAAACAAACTAATCACAGCAACAAAAATAGTCTATTTGCAGCTCATGTAGAAGTCATTTTCAAACCATGCAGCTTTCGGCTGGTCAACACTGGCCAACTTGTACCTGTTGTGAAATCTGCTTGGGGAAATCTTTGTACTCTCACTAAATTCCCACTTGCTTGGATTCCTATTGAAATTACTAGATTTTGTCCAGAAAAAATTGCTGAACATTGGCAAATGTAACCACACTTTAAAAGGCAACACATACATGCATCATTTTGTGGCTGAAGCTGAAATGTGAACATGGGTTTGCAGGTGCATTATGAGGTGAGTAGATAAGAAACTGGGGGAGGAAAATGTTAGGCGAAACAGCAGACATGCTAGCATGTCCTTGGGATTAGAGAGCATACTGTGGTCTCAGAGGAGACGTCTAATGTTGTGCATCATCAAGGCGCTGTGGAGTAGAGGAGAGCAGAGAGCCCGTGGGGCCCAGTGTTTAATACCCCTTAACCGCTTCACTAGCAGCAGCTACAGAACCCTTAGGACCATCACACACACACACACACACACACACACACACACACACACACACACACACAGCACAGCCAGGCATGTCAATGAGCCACACACAGCCATATTCTCACTCTCACGATCAGAGAAAATCATACACACATTCTTAGAGAGGGCTGTACGCACATATTCACATGAGTGTGAGTGAGTGAAGGGGTGAATGAGTTAATGGATAAATCATTGAATGAATCAGAGTGTGTTATTTAGTTTTTCATGACCATTTTCCACTGTCTCTGCCCCTTAGGCTGGTTACTACTGCACACTCATGCACAACAGCAGCCTCATGTTGTGCTTTCACGTGGTGTTTCTGCTGCATAACCAAACTGTACAGAAAATACATTTATTTCTGGCCTATTTCATTTAATAGAATTATTTATCTCTCATATTTCCGTTAATAATGACTATAAATTATAAAATTGTAATCAGTAGTTGGCCATTGAGTGGGATTACATTTACATCCAGATGGTAATGAATCTACACTTAGCAGCATAAAACCACAAACTGGAGCCATAAACTGCTTAAATAAGCTGGATTCAGTCTAATTTGATGAACAGAAAATAGTGCAGTCACTGTGCGTGCGTCAAACCCAATTAATGTCTTTTTTTTTTTAAACAACATGAGAGTGTTGCACTGCTGTATTGTACTTTTTCCTCTTCGTCTTCTTCTTTTAACAATTTAAAATAAATGTTTCTGTTTGAATATATTTGGAAAAGTAATGTATTCCTTTTATGGCAGTTTAAGTTGAATTTTCAAAAGCAATTACTCCCATCTTCAGTGTCACATAATGCTTCTTACATCATCTTAATATGCTGATTAGTGCTCAAAGAACAGTTCTTATTGTCATTGTCGAAAACATATGACACGTCAGCCGTCAGTATATAATATGTATATGTCAGGCGCATGAAGATTTAGGTTCTTAAAGGGTTAGTTCAGCCCAAAATGAAAATTAGCCCATTATTTACTCATCCTCAAGGCATCCTAGGTGTATATTACATATTATAATATAATAAGCTTTTTAAAGCAATGGGTGGGTGTTTCTCTTCATCAGTCCAAAACAAGTCCAATAAAGTGCATCCATCCATAATAAAAAAGTGCCTCACATGGCTCCAGGGGGGGGGGGTGAATAAAGGCCTCCTGTAGTGAATCAATGTGTTTTTGTACATTGATTGTTACAAATGGTCACAAATTAGAAGTATAAACAAGGATTTGTAATAAAAAAATGTCAGAGGATTTCGATATTAGTCAAGAGACTGGTTTTCCTTTGCTGAAGTAAGGAAACTTTGCTTCCTTTGCTTCTGTAAACAAATGTTGGTTTTCACGATACTCACAGGCACATGCGCAACGCCGACATCCTATGCCATCCGCCCAGAGCTGCTTCTGTGTACAACTGTTTGCGCAAGCTATATTAAAGTGATTATTATGTTTTAAATATGGATATTTGTCTTACATAAACGCATCGATTTGCTACCTTTATTCACCCCCTGGAGCCGTGTGAGGTGCTTTTTATTATGGATGTATGCGCTTTATTGGGCTTGTTTTGGACTGATGAAGAGAAACACCTGCCCAATGCATTTGTCTGAAAGAAGAAAGTGATATACAGCTAGGATGCCTTGAGGGTGAGTAAATAATGGGCTAATTTAATTTTTTGGTTGAACTAACCTTTTATGGTTACAGCTTGTATCCTTGTTTCAAAAGATTTATTTTATTCTGTTTAATATAAATGTGTCTTGGCAGGCTGATGGGCTGTCCCATATTAGCATATTTCAGCCTTCAGACAGTTTTACATTGTCCTCCATTTGCACTCTGTAGCGACAACAACGTCTCATAAGCAATGGAGGTGTTTTGTAGGTGGACGGAAAAGTGAATATAACGGCCTTCATTTTCTCCTAACATGCAGTGGAAAAGTTTTGTTTTTGATTGTAACACACCACCAAGTACACAAAAAAAAAAAAAAAAAAAAAAACGGAAGAGAGGGGTGGAATGAACAGTAGTTCATTATAATTTAAAGAGACATGTACCAAAACAGGTCGCTGTGAACATAACTGTTTTTGACGAGCTAAAAAGGGTGTTGTTTTACACGACCTTTAAAGAATTTTAACCAAAGTGTGTTGCCGACATTTCATGAAGACCTGAAGGATCATACTAACTTGGTAAAAATGGACATTTGATGTCCCCTTAAACTTTAAATAATAATTATAAAACTATTATAATTGTTTTATCCCATGAAACTTTCACATCTTGCAACAGTGATTCACAGACCAGCAGTCACAGAGAGTTTTATCCTGGATCAGAAAGCAGCAGGCTGTGGATTGTGTGAGATAATGTGTGTGTGTTTGTGCGTTAGCAACTGAGAGTGCTCTTACATCCGTTTGAGGATGCTTAGCACCTCAAGCACCCCTGTAGAACTGTGCTCGGCTCCAGCGTGTAATTTCACCACCACAAGCACCAAACACAATTGCGAAAACAATGACCATTTCAAACAGGTTTCCCAAACACTCCCCTCATCTGTTTCGAGACAGACAGGTAGTCATCAGACTGAGCCGGTGGTGCTTTATCAGATGGCTCAAACAACAGGAGCTTTTTTTCCTTCTCCTACTTATAGGTGTCTATGCACATCTAGCTGGCAAAAAAATAAAGCATTTTAATATAGAAAAAAATTATACACACAAAAGCTTTAATACAGTTCCCAGAGATAAGTTACACTCTTTTGGTACAGCTCATTATGTGTGTGAGAAATCTGTCATCTGGAGCAAAGCATAGGGAACTGTGATAAATTGTGTTCAGCGGTTTTAATGTAACTGTCATCACCATCCTGGGCTGACAGAAAGCCTTTCTTCCATACCTTCACTCACAGACTGTATTTAAATATGTATGGAAGTACTCGCAGTGCTCTACTCATTAGTTCTTATAATGCAAAGCCTGTGCCAGAATCAACTGATTGCTTGACATCTGACCAGTACTTCAGCAATTAGATTTTTTGTGTATAGTTAAGTATTCAAATTTGTCTTTTTTGGTAATATACCTATATTCTTGTAATGCAAAATGCAGAATTAATTACATTACATTAAGGCAGTCTGCTATTTTCAGTTTTTCCTTTAATACATATGGCACATTACTTTGTGTGAATAGCATCCGTCACTTAGTGTAAACAAGATTTTATTAGTTGCAATTTCAAACAGTATATACGTAGGCCTCTACCTTACATTTACTAAGACTTTCTCTCCTGTTTCCATATAATTATGAAGACCATTTCAGCTTATTTCAGTACTTATTTTTATGGAACTATACAAATATAATTATTTCACAGATATTTTAAATAGACCACCTAGGAGAACCTGATTGCACATGCATTTTAGTCATCTTGTGTTATCTATTTTTACTCTAATTTAGAAAATTGCAACAGCAGAAAGCAGAATAGAGAGATAGGGAGAAGAAGAGAGATGTGCTTTCACTGTAAAAAGCTCTTAATTGTTGGCTTCCTGTTTTTCAGCCTGTTGGACAGTTCACCTCAGGGCAGACATCTCTCACGATCTGATTCACTGGCAATATCCTTATAATTGCTATAACTGCATGTCCGGTTCTTGGAAAATAAACAACATTTTAATGACCTGCTGAACTCATTAAATTGTCAGTTAATAATGGCAGAGACATCTTGGACATGTCTTTTTTTATACATATATTTATCATCATTTATAAACAGGAAATCAATTTGTTGACCAATTTTATAATAACGCGTTAGTGATATACAGTAGCAATTGCTTTAGTTATACTTTAAAGGTAAAAAATGTGTACCTCATCACATTAGCATTAAACCGCAAACTCCATATGGTGGGACTGAGCAGCGCTATGTAAATCGTGGTGTTCAGGGCTGAACGCTGAGAGCAGTTTGTCAGTGTGATTTTTGATCTCATATTCCAGACCTCCCTGACAGATGTTGAGGATAATGAATTAGCTAAATATTCTGCCTGCTCTCTCAAATTGAGCCTGTTTGTTCACAAGCATCATTTGGTGGCGTAACTCATTTTCGTCAAATATTTATTTAGAACTCTTGCTGTTTGTTATGATTGAAACAGAGATTATCTGGAGAAATTGGCTAGATTGAAGTAAACCTTTAATGGTCCTTCTCTGTTATTTAATTTGGGCCTCTCCACAGCTAAAAACGCTCTCAAATTCAAATTCCTCTGGAGCGCCGTGAATGCAAATACATCTTTGGCTCCTCACCAGGTGTTATAGTCCTCAGCCTCTTTGTGTGAATGTGCTAATATGCTCTGATTCTTCCCCTTTCGTTTCATCACACGTGTAACTGTAGGAGACAATCTTTCACACAAAGCAGCTCTAGAGCTGTGGTTACTGATGGTGTGCTTATTCAGACAGCTTGTCTTAAAAGGTCAATACAGCAACGTGATTCATTTAAAAGGATATTTCAGCAGGCACATGTCCACTTTGTGGGGCCCGCTTGGTAATATCTCCGGTATTTGCGCCAATGTGTCTTCTTGGTCACATTTTGACATGCTCACTCAGCTCCTCATTAGCAGGTATGCAAGTTGGTTCTTCACTCCTTCCTTCTCATAGTCTTTTTCTCTTTTTCCATACCAGTTAATGGATAGCATGGAAGGACTGGGCACCTGGAACACAATAATGAGCATGTGACACATCTACAGAAGCGGTGTCATAAAATCCCTCACACACAGCACAATTTATCATGGAAATGTCGTCCTCCACGACTCTTGTTCTGGCTGTCTCTGGTCCTTACGTTACCTCCACTCTCCCTCTCTATCATTGTTCTCTCTTCCATTTTACAGTTGTCATCTTTTCCCAATTTCAACTAAAAGTCTTTTTGTTTCTATTTGCTCCTTTCTCCCCCTTTTTGTCAGTGCTACGCATTGTTTCTCACTTTAAAGCGAACAATTCTTTAGAGAATTTACCTTTCAGCAAATAACTGCAAGAATATTTAACTGATCGGAAAACCCTTGTATTCAGTATAGTTTTCTGTGCAGTATCTATTTCTGTCGGTCTGTTTTTAACATCTCTTTAGTCATGAAAGGATATGGTATTCTAACTTGAAATTGCCTCTTGTTACAGCACAGCCATTTTACATTGTACTTTGCAGATGTGTGTATGTAGGGATATGTAGTGATACCTTACTGAAATCCTTGCAATTGTAGTCAACATTAGAGTTTTGTGGCTTGTAGTCAATTTTTCTGGCTGTAGTTATTTGCTGGCAAAATGTAAAATAAATAAATAAATAAATAAATAAAAAATATAAGATTATGATAATTCAAGTTTTAATATTTTGAGAATATAGTTGAAATTACAAAAATGAAGTTGAAATATTTTGAGAATAAAGTCTAAATATTTTGAAATCTGTCAGTATTATAGCGAAATACAAACAATATGCCTATTACATTAATGTTTAAGTGGCACGCAAATCAGTCATCTCCAGTTACAGTGAGACATTTATTTCATTAAAGTAGGCTATACTGTTGTTTTTTTTTTTTTTGTTTTTTTTTTTTTACATGTTCTCACTCCCGACTCGTCACATATTGCCATTTGGTCGGGACCCCTTGGCGTCGCATTTTGATGCACAGGGTACCCCTTCAGCATCATTTTTCGACGTGCAGGGCCCTCTACTCGTTTAAATAGGAAACCCTTGGCGAAAGGCACTGGGAATTTTATTGTCATGATTAAATGATATATTGGCTAATAATATTGCTATTATTGCATATATATTAGAGTGTGATTTTTTCAATGCAAACAGTCACAACAGTTTTATTTATATTACACATTTATATTTACACATACAAGCACGTAACCCAACCCCTGCCCCTTAACCTAACCATTTGTCAATAAAACACCAATATAACAGGCAGATACAACTACAGTCACACTTTATTTAAAAAAAAAAATGAATATTCCAAGTCTTCCAAGGCAAAACGATTGATTTGTGAGAGGAACAGACACGATCGCCATCTCTGTCCGCCGTAAAGCTCATCATGTTTGCCGCAGTTGCAAATTCAAAAAAACGCTGCCAGACAGAAGAAGCCTTACAGTATGTCAGCCTTGGTTGTGAAATTCTGTTGGCTCTTGTGAGTCTCGTGACCGATTACGTCATGCTAATGTTTGGGAGTATCTTTTTGAATGAGATGTGAGCACGTTAACGAAGCGGGATCATTTTCATCGATTAAAATCTTATGATTTACTCTCTTCTTTGCATAAAGATATCGTATGGCTTCAGAATACTTGAAATGCAACAGGACTTTGTAATGCTTTTATACTGCTTGTTTATGGTCAGTTTTTGCAATAAATACCTGTGACTGTACTTATATTTGCCTGTGTTTTACTGTATATTGTTTAGAAGTGGGTAGGTTTAGGGTAGTGGTGCTCCAATCAAAGTATACATTTATATAAAATTATTTATATTTCTTACAAATGCATGCAAACCATTAAATTAAGACACCTTGAGCATCAAATTGCGACAACAACGTGTCCTGACCAAACGGTAATATGTGACAACTTGGGAGTGAGAACTTTTTTTTTTTTTTTTAATTCCTTCTATATTCCTTCATGTTTATATTGTGCTATAAACTTAAAAAAAATAAAATGAAAAACACAATTAGAATTTGTATTCCGTGATTCGAAAGCTGAGCTGTGTTATATTAAAAGCAACAAAGCACAAAATTATAGCGATTACTGGAAGGCTGACGTGCTACACATAATGATGCAAGACCTTAACCTTTATTTTCAGTCTTTTACTGTATTACTTTGTGAATAAAACAGCTTGTGAATAGTCACTTATTTACCTCAGAAAAAAAACAACAATATACTGTAACTTTGAGTCCACTTCAATCTTTAGAATGTCTTGTTGTTTATAATAAAATACATGTGAGGAATAAAAGATTGGACACCACAGACATTGCGGAGTAAGTGATGCAATTTTCGCAAAGAAAATAGTATTATTTAATGAAACAAATGTCTCATTGTGATTGAAAAGATGAACGATTCACATAAATACAGCAATCTTTCCTGCCACATTAAAGAGTGTGAAAAACATGTTATTGCAAGACACATTGTTTGTATTTCACTATAAAACTGACAGATTTTGAAAGATGAGACTTTGTGTTATAATAAAAGTACAAAAAACACAAAGCTTATTGCTATTATTTGGTGGCTGGTGCACTAAAAATAGGCCTAATGAATGCAATCAAAGACATGCAATTATTATTTCCAAGCATACTGTCCCTGTGAGTATAACAAATGGTATGATTTCTGCTAATAATCCCACATATATTCAAATACATTTTGGTGGCCAGGCTACTTTTTTCCGGTGCTTATAGACTTAGTCTGAGCCATTTGCATGCACAAAATATTACAACTTTATTTGCTACATTGCTAAATATTTCGGCTTTATTCTCATAATTTCAACTTTACTCTTGAAATATTATGACTTTAATCTCATAGTTTTAGTTTTTTTTTTTTTTTTTTTTTTAAATTCTGACTTTAATGTCAAATAGTTAAATTTACCTAGTTACTTTAATCAATATGTTTTAACTGTTGTCAATAACAGTAGACTATTATGTCTATTTGCAATATTTATGGCAAATATCATTATTGTATATTATTGCTCTTTATATTGTAATAATAATTATTATATTGTTTAATTGTGCAGGATCATTTTTTTGTCCCTTTGTCTTGAATTTATGTGGCATTTCAGTTAATTGTTGTGCCCCTGTTAATTTCCAACCCTGGACCCCAATGCCCTTAACAGTGTCTAGATAGATAGATAGATAGATAGATAGATAGATAGATAGATAGATAGATAGATAGATAGATAGATAGATAGATAGATAGATAGATAGATAGATAGATAGATAGATAGATAGATAGATAGATAGATAGATAGATAGATAGATAGATAGATAGATAGATAGATGGTTTCACAGAAAATACACAGTACAGTAAAATGTTAAAAATAACTGAACTTGTCACCTGACACTTCATTATGCACAACACCTGATGACTGAAACAGCTTTCTAAAAGTGTGACAATTAAAATGGTAGATTTACATGGTAAGCACATTAAAGAAACACTTTTTTCCCCCATGCAGACAGATGACACCTTTGTTCCACTGGGGTAGAAGAGCCATTCTTCTGGAAAGCACATGTTGGGTTTTTCCCCAATCCTTTCGGCACTTTTGATTTTCAAACCTCTCAGGGAGTTTTCCTGTTCTCTTTCAGTGTCTTCTCCAGGTCCCTGTGGTTGATTAATCCTCTCTTTCTTTCTTCATATTTTGCCTTTTGTTTTACTCACTGCATGTCAAGTTTGAGAAACTTTTTTTTTTTCCCCTTCTCCCCGATGGCAATCAGGGGGAAAATGTGCACCGCTGATTGACAGTGCTATGCTTGTCACTCACATCCCTAGAAAGGTGTCTGTGTATGTGTGAGAGCGTCTGTGTCTCTGTGAGTGTAGCTCTCTGTGACAGATTGAATCGGAGTGCAGGTGGGGATTGCTCACTGAATTTTAGGGAGACTCCTAGTTGGCATCTGGACAGCAAGATGCACATTTGGAAGCATAGGCATGAGATAAGCTAATTAACCATACTTCTATATAATGAATTACTAATGAATTACTGAGACAGAACATTTATAATAACATTCAAGGCATGCTTTTTTTCTAATGCCTTGCTGGCTGACATGGCACTTATCCTGAGACTGTATTTTTCACTTATATTATAAATGAATGAGAGAAAGTAAAACACAATATGGTGTAAAAAGTCCCACCTTCTGTTAAAAAAAAAAAAAAAAAATTCAATTGTCAAAAGTCAATTGTCAGTTGGTAAAGTCAACGCATCACTGCATTCTGCACTGCAGAATATATAATAAAGAGCAGGTCATATGGATTTTCGAACATCTCTTTTGGCAGTTTGTAATGTAGTTATCCTTCAATGTAAACAGTCTGCGAAGTTGTTAATCAAAAAAGTGTAATATAAATAAAGATATTGTTTCTCAAAAGAAAGAGTCGATTCAGAATCACCTTAATGAGTCGTTATATTTTCAAATATTTTCCCTGTTACCAATCTACGTCACTGGGTAACACATTAAGTAACACACAATCCCTTCCTGCCACAAAATTTCAAACAGTCTGCCCTGACAACAAACACTTCCGCTAGAGAGTGTGTTTAAATAATATTGAGAAGACGCCGTTTTGTAAAATCAAGTTTGTTTTATTTTCATTGCTGAAAGACAAAAATTAATTTTCTCCAGAATACCACAGCAATACAATTTGAACCTTTGGATTCTACTCTTCTTTATATGGAATAACAAGCTTCTCTGAACCACAACCTATAAGTACGATTGATACATTATGTGTACATTCTTGTACATTTGGTTGCTCAACATATCTGTTTGTTTGTGCTAATATGTGATGTATACCTAGTCCAGTTTTAGGTTTCCAGGTAAAGCACAATAATACTGTCTTTCTGAAATAGTTTTGATAATTCGCTGTGAACCCACTATTTCTTAAGAATATGTTGTTGCCAGGTTGTCACAACAAAACCAGCCTAATTGCAACTCAAAACTAGCTCAATTGCGTTTTGAGGGGGTTACCCCTTTAAAAAATTGTGTTCCAGGGTGTAAATTTCACGCGTTTTGCTGGAGTTCCCCTGGTAAATTTGCTTTCCAGGGACTAAATATGATGTTGGGGTCGCTTCAACCTGCAACATCAAAAACAACTGTGGACTAGGCAACACAGATGATAGCGCTTGCTAACTTGCTAAAGAACTCCTCTCTATG
Source organism: Garra rufa (assembly GCF_049309525.1). Taxonomy (NCBI): domain Eukaryota; kingdom Metazoa; phylum Chordata; class Actinopteri; order Cypriniformes; family Cyprinidae; genus Garra; species Garra rufa. Next base: position 21,613,392 of record NC_133363.1, on the reverse strand, counting down.
CCAATCACAACAGGCTTGGCCAGCTGACCAATCAGAGCAGAGTAGGCTTATGGAAAGGAGGGGTTTACAGACATATGCTCAAAATAGATTCAAACTAACCTTTTGGAAATCATGGACAAATGACTATGTATAAATGTATATTCTGGAAAAATTACAATGTTTACTGACCTCAGATGCATTTAGACTCCAACATAATATTAAAGGGGTCATCGGATGCCCATTTTCCACAAGTTCATATGATTCTTTAGGGTCTTAATAAAAATTTATAATATACAGTCGTGGCCAAAAGTAAAAATAAAGGTTATTTATTGGCATTGATGGTTCCATGAAAAACCTCAAACATCCATTGACCTTTTCAAATGCATAAAAAGTTATTTAGATATTTTAAATGTTCTTCAAAATGGTTATTTTAAGAACTGTTTACTGAAAGGTTATTTGGGGAACCAAAAGTGGTTCTTCTATGGCACTCACTACAAGAACTCCCCTTTGGAGCCTTTATTTTTAAGAGTGTATGAACCTGTATACAGTCGTGGCCAAAAGTTTTGAGAATTACATAAATATTGGAAATTGGAAAAGTTGCTGCTTAAGTTTTTATAATAGCAATTTGCATATACTCCAGAATGTTATGAAGAGTGATCAGATGAATTAAATAGTCCTTCTTTGCCATGAAAATTAACTTAATCCTGAAAAAAACTTTCCACTGCATTTCATTGCTGTCATTAAAGGACCTGCTGAGATCATTTCAGTAATCGTCTTGTTAACTTAGGTGAGAATGTTGATGAGCACAAGGCTGGAGATCATTAGGTCAGGCTGATTGGGTTAGAATGGCAGACTTGACATGTTAAAAGGAGGGTGATGCTTGAAATCATTTTTCTTCCATTGTTAACCATGGTGACCTGCAAAGAAACACGTGCAGCCATCATTGCATTGCATAAAAATGGCTTCACATGCAAGGATATTGTGACTACTAAGATTGCACCTAAGTCAACAATTTATAGGATCATCAAGAACTTCAAGGAAAGAGGTTCAATTCTTGTTAAGAAGGCTTCAGGGCATCCAAGAAAGTCCAGCAAGCGCCAGGATCGTCTCCTAAAGAGGATTCAGCTGCGAGGTCGGAGTGCCACCAGTGCAGAGCTTGCTCAGGAATGGCAGCAGGCAGGTGTGAGCGCATCTGCACGCACAGTGAGGCCAAGACTTTTGGAAGATGGCCTGGTGTCAAGAAGGGCAGCAAAGAAGCCACTTCTCTCCAAAAAAACATCAGGGACAGATTGATCTTCTGCAAAAAGTATGGTGAATGGACTGCTGAGGACTGGGGCAAAGTCATATTCTCCAATGAAGCCTCTTTCCGATTGTTTGGGGCATCTGGAAAAAGGCTTGTCCGGAGAAGAAAAGGTGAGCGCTACCATCAGTCCTGTGTCATGCCAACAGTTAAGCATCCTGAGACCATTCATGTGTGGGGTTGCTTCTCATCCAAGTGAGTAGGCTCACTCACAATTTAGCCCAAAAACACAGCCATGAATAAAGAATGGTACCAAAACACCTTCCAACAGCAACTTCTTCCAACAATCCAACAGCAGTTTGCTGAAGAACATCGCATTTTTCCAGCACGATGGAGCACCGTGCCATAAGGCAAAAGTGATAACTAAGTGGCTCGGGGACCAAAATGTTGAAATTTTGGGTCCATGGCCTGGAAACTCCCCAGATCTTAATCCCATTGAGAACTTGTGGTCAATCCTCAAGAGGCGGGTGGACAAACAAAAACCCACTAATTCTGACAAACTCCAAGAAGTGATTATGAAAGAATGGGTTGCTATCAGTCAAGATTTGGCCCCGAAAGTTGATTGAGAGCATGCCCAGTCGAATTGCAGAGGTCCTGAAAAAGAAGGGCCAATACTGCAAATATTGGCTCTTTGCTTAAATGTCATGTAATTGTCAATAAAAGCCTTTGAAACTTAAGAAGTGCTTGTAATTATATTTCAGTACATCTCAGAAACAACTGAACAAAGATCTAAAAGCAGTTTAGCAGCAAACTTTGTGAAAACTAATATTTGTGTCATTCTCAAAACTTTTGGCCACGACTGTACTTTGTTTAAAAATTCTCAATAGTAGTGTAAAAAAACACCCTGCTACCTTGTCAAAATCAGCTCTGCAAAAACTAAACTCATTTTATTGCATGGTCCCTTTAAATGCAAATGAGCTCTGCTCGCCCCGGCCCTTTCTGCTGTGGGATTATGAGACGTAATGTTTACTTTAGCCGCATTTAGCTGTGAAACTTGCCAAAAAGCACATTATTAAGAAAGGCCATTAGCAAAGATGCAAAAAAACCTTTATACTCTCTTCTGCTGTGGGTGAAGCAGGAACGATTTGCACAAACATAGAGGAATATGTCGATCGAGATCGGTGCTTCCCTTTAAAAAACAAAAGTAAGGGAGAAAATGACGAGTGCTGTGTTCATTATTTAATCCAAAAACGATCGGAGTCGGATTGTTTTATCTCGGTGAGGGCAGATCTAAGGTAAGGCGCTCATGTCAATCAGCTATCTTGGGAGCAGCCTCTGTCGGTGTGCCATCACACCGACAAGAAGCTGAAAATGACCTGATTTTAAAAAGGGGACATTACTTTTAAAGATTTAAAAAATACCACTGGATTTTTATCATTCTAGGGTGGTTGTGTACACAAACTGCCAACACACATGTTCAAACAACATGTAAAAGTTAGTTTTGCATCCGATGACCCCTTTAAGATACTTTAAAAAAACATATGACCTGCTCTTTAAAAAAAATCCATGTCATGACCTCTTTAAATGTACGTCACAGCTAGCCTTTTACAAACACAGCATTCACTGGATCAACATTCAAACCAAGAATGTACGTTTCACCTCCGCCAAATGAATACATGACCAGGGCTGAAACATGACACTACTTCACTGTTTAATGTATCAAAGTTTTTTTTTTTTTTTTTTTTAATTTAATTTAATTTAATTTAATTTAATTTAATTTAATTTAATTTAATTTAATTTAATTTAATTTAATTTAATTTAATTTAATTTAATTTAATTTAATTTAATTTAATTTAATTTAATGAGGGAACAATTGCTTGCACCTTTAGGTTCACATTTATAAAAACAACTAAATTAAAGCCAACATTTAAGCCAACATGTTAGTGTTTATTATGCAAGTAAATACACCCACACCTGCATACTATAGGTACATATGTCTAGATTGACAGCTGTGGCTGCTGTAATTAATCTTTGAACTTTTCATAATCATCACAACATCTATTGTTCTTCTCATTTAAATTAATTGATAATTTAGTTTGTGTAATTTCAATGAATTTAAACAATGATCAAAGGTTATTTAACATCAAAATCTATGAACTTATTGGAATGTTACCAACATACGAGTGTTGAACCCATACAAATGGAGCAATTTAATGTTTTCACAGATTCATTTTTTTTTTGTTCGTTTTTAACTTCTTCCAGTTTTAACTTCTAGCAAATATGACTGTGATGTTTTTCTTGTAACTTTATACCTTCATTACATCCCAGCGCTTCATGAGAACCGATAATAGTCTTCAATTTGCAGCCAGCAAGTGTGTATTGATTCTCCTCACACAGCTTTGTTGCTGTGTTATTGAGCAAATCAAAGCTGTAATTTAAGTGTTACCTCTGGAAAACATGGATTGCATTTGAAGAGCATTTGTATCAGAGTGGAATAAATTACAGTAAATTGCCTGGCCTGGAAATCAGATGAATTGCCAGGTTGAATTGTAAAATAACGTGTGATTCAAAGCCTGTCAAGGTGGGACACAATTAAATGAGCTTCTGTTTACCTGTTCATGTGAATAGCAGGACGAGCAACGCTGGGCTGATCTGCTGTGACTACACATTAAGTTCACACCCTTTAATTGAGGTTGATAACTGATGTTTAGAAAACATTTAAACAGACAAAACACACGGCAGACAAAACACTTTCTTTAAGATTTCCAAATGTTTGTGGGAGAAAGGAAAAGACAAGGAAAAGTCAGAATAGTCAGAGGTGTTGCTCCAGGCTTTATCAAAGTCTTGTCTTGCCTAAGATCCCTTCTGCACGCACCTTAGGGAGCATATTACTGTTTGAATCAGTCTGTGGAACATCTTAGCTGTTCAGTGGACGTTCTGATTCAGTGCCTGTTCTCACATGTTCTCAAACCAGAACATGTTCACCCCTCTCTGTCCCTCAGTTAGGATCACTGCAGGAGGGTTGCATTTGAAGATTCAGCTTCACACTGGCGTACTTGTCCAAAAAGTCACTGTATGTGTGCTTGTTGTTTTTCATTTTCTTTCTATATCTTTTTTAATCCACCAGTGGTGCGTGAGAAAATTCTTTGTGAGGCGTATTTGTAAATCTAACAAATACAATAGATGCTTTTATTCAGCAAAGGACAGCAAAGACTTTCCAATTGTTACAAAAAAATAAAAAAAATAAAAATAGTCTGTGAACTTCATGTTTGGAAGAAGAAAAAAAAATCATATAAAACTGTTTTCAACACTGAATAATATAAAAATGTTACTTGTGTACACTGCAGTTCAAAAGATTAAAGAAATCTTTTATGCTTATCAAGGCTGCGTTTATTTGATTAAAACTACAGGGGGGAAACAGTAATATTGTGAAATATTGCAATTTAAAATACTATCATTACTCTGAAAAAAGTAAATTGATTACTTTTAATTAAATGTTTTAATTGTAATTTAAAATAGTGGTTTTCTATTTACATTTATTTTAAAATGTAATTTATTCCTGCGAAGCAATGCTGAATTTTCAGTATTATTACTCCAGTCTTCAGTGTTACATGATCCTTCAGAAATCATTCTAATATGCTGACTTGTTATCCAGTGCAGGAAATGTCCATATTTGTGACAGGAAACAGTTTTTTTTTTTTTTTTTTTTTTTTTTGAAACCTGTGATACATTTTTTTAGGACTTTTGATAAATAAAATGTTAAAAAGAGCAATACTTATTTAAAATATTTAAAATTTTGTTTGTTTCTGTCTTTCTTTGAAAGAAAACAATTATTTTATTCAGCATTGTTTTATTCATTTTATTCATTTATTTTGAATAAATGCTGTTCTTTTTTTATTGTTTTATTATGTTTTATTATTTATTTTATTATATTGTAAGAAGTGAAATTATCTTCTCATGTAATTAAAATACAGGACGAACAGATGCCATGCAACAAAACAATAAAACTAATCTGGAGAAGAAATCTTCAAAGAGAGCAAACAACCCCACCCTGACCTCCCCCCTTCTCTTCTTTGAATTCCCCACCTCTCACTCTCACACCTTTCTCCCTAAAAGCTTTTGCTGAAAGTCACTAAGAAGATCCACATGTTATATCTTGTGAATATATTGTTTTTCCCCTTCATGTTTGGGTTCATTCTAAAGATCTCTGTGCGATTGGTAAAATGGTCTCAATTTTATAGTAGTCACATATACTGTAAGAAAGATTGAAAACTTCCATAGAATTGGGTTTGCTGCTAAGGGGTGTATTTTCCCCTTAGGGGCAGATGAGAACCTCCAACCAGGTGCGACCCTGGGCCGTGAGATCTCCTGACAAAACAAAAGGTCTTTGTGTTTTTACAACTGATTGGAAGATTTGTTTGTTCTGGTCTGGTATATAAGGCAAGTGACAAAACTACGGGGGACTCTCTGTAGCCAGATGGCTACAGAGAATAGCAGTTGGCTATTCTGATATGTCCTGAAATCAATATGACTACTAAATTGTGAGGAGACTTTTGTTATTACAAATATACAGCCAAAATAGAGCAAACTGGAGGCTCATGAATGAACGGAGCAGTAAGAACGTCTTCTGAGACCTCCTGATTCCTGTCTATTGATGATGTTAACAAGTTGTGTGGGAAAAGACTAAGTAAACTATACCTTAGTTTAGAGCAAGCAGTAAGCGGCTGACAAAGAGGGTACAAGTCATCCGTAACCTCTGAGCAAGATCAGACTGTCAAATTTGTGTTCTGCACCAGAATCAAATGATACATTAGGTCCCCCAACGAACGAATAATTGAAAATATGGAATATCTAGAATAATCAAATAGTTAAATTAATTCATAATCGATATTTGTGATCACTTTTTAATTGGAAATACAGTCTAAATTTAATGATCATTTGAAATTGGAGTCAGATTAATACGGAGCCAGACTAAAATTTTAACTAAATCTTGATAAATAAGTGATATTTGAAGAAGCGCTGTGAAAAGACCGAACATGCATTAATCTTTCAACCAGATTGCTGGACTTTGTTTTCGGGCCAGTGAGTCAATCCTTTCAATATGCTTCTCCACCTTACGCTTGAGGATGCCCCACAGGTGCTTAATAGGGTTCAGGTCTGGAGACATACTTGGCCACCCCATCACATTCAACTTTAGCTTCCTCAGCAAGGCAGTTGTCATCTTGGTGGTGTGTTTGGGATCGCTATCATGTTGGAAAACTGCCGTTCGGCATAGTTTGGGAGGGAAGGCATCATGTTCTGCTTCAGAATGTACAGTACATAATAGAATCCATGTTTCCCTCAATGAACTGCAGCATCTCAGTACCAGCAGCACTTATGCAGCCCCAGACCATGATGCTACCACCACCATGCTTGACTGTATGCAAGACACAATTTTCTTGGTACTCCTCACTAGGGCATCACCACATATGCTGGACACCATCTGAGGCAAACAAGTTTATCTTATAGTCTCATCAGACCACAGGACATGGTTCCAGTAATTCATTCTCTTGGTCAGGTTTTCTTCAGAAAACTGTTTGCGGGCTTACTTGTGAGCCAGCTTCAGATGAGGCTTCCTTCTGGGACGACACCTATGCAAACTGACTTGTTGCAGTGTGCAGCGTATCGTCTAAGCACTGACAAGCTGACCTTCTACTTCTGCAACCTTTATAGCAATGCTGGCAGCACTCATGCATCTGTTTTTTGAAGCCAGGCTCTGCATCTGAGGCACAGAATGAGAGCTCAACTTTGTTGATCGACCTTTGCAAGGCCTATTCCGTATCAGGGTTTTAGGGGGTTACTGAACCTCAAATAGCCTTGGCTATCTTTGTGGAGAGCAACAATTCTAATTCTCAAATCCTCAGAGAGTTCTTTGCCATGAGATGCCATGTCAGTATGAGAGAATTGTACTTAAAGCACAAAATTTTAACTGCTCTAATACAAGATACACAACTTTGTATGATCCTGTCAAGCAGACAAAAAACATAAACATGATAAATAGGACATGTGGCTTTGCATGGTTAAACAACATACTGCTGTTATCACTAAGGGT
>NC_133363.1:21575290-21605582 GCF_049309525.1 Garra rufa | reverse complement strand
AAAGACATCCATTTGTGATTCAAAATGGCTACAAAAGTTGAATAATGACCACATATGAGCACAGATTAATGCCAATTAAACTTCATTTTCAGTCTTTCTGGTGATCTCTCTCTTTTTGTCTCTCTCTGTGGGCCCACATCTGCTCGGTTTCAGAGTTTTACTAGGATTAATTGCTGTGACGACAGCGTGCATATGGTGCATTATTATTAGATGCTAATATGACAATGACCACTGGCAGATAACAGGCTACATCTAAATACCAGAAGTGTAAAAAATAAATGAGCTCTAGTTCAGAAAATATAGATATAGCTTTGAAACATGGACTGTAAAAAATGCCAATGTAGAGAGAAAAAATGTGTTTTATTGTTTGGGAGCACAGACAGATATGAAAGATAATTGTGGGAGGTGTTTAAGACTACAGTGCAATGGACTGGTGGGTCCATCTGGATCACAATTACAGAATAAGAAAGAATCATTGTGAGGCCAAAATATATTCCATTCTTTAGGCATTTATTAAAATAAACACTGCAAAAAAAAAAAAAAAAAAAAAAAAAAAAAGGTTTCCTAATTAGTGTTTTTGTCTTGTCTCATAGTAAAAATGCCAGATAATTGGATTTACTTGAGAAGCAAATGCGTGTGAGATATAAAGACTTGCTTTCAGAGAATATATTGTGAATTAAGTTTAATTAATTTTTCATACCCCACTTGCTAATTGTTTTAAAGCATTAACCAAACTAAAGTTTGTTAGATTTATGCTTTAAATAAAAATATTTTTTTTTGTGAATGTACCAAAAAGTTCAAACAAGTCTTAATATTTGTTTTGTTTTGTACAGTAAAGTTAAGTTTTACTGTATACCTTTGGTTTCATGCCTTCATTACTCTTTCACTGACTGAACAGAACAACATTGTCTCTGACATCTCAACTTCATCTTTTACTCTTGTTACTTCTACAGCTGTCTCTCTTCCTTTGTCAGTTCAGATGTCTGTCTGTCAGCAGTTTGTTTCCACACCTGCTCCTCAGTGCTGTCCTGGGCAGAATGGCAGACTGTGCGCTCTAAAAAGTCCATAATTAGTCTCGAGTGGGACCCCATTTCAACACTGCCTACAGTCCCCTTTCTTTTGCTCTCTCTCGCTCTGTCTTCATCCATAAAGATTCAAGATGTAAGAAAGCCTTAACACAGGATGATTACATCGCAAGAGGATTAAATATTAAACATATATATATATATTGATAATTGGTTAAAAAATAAATTGAATGCATGTTACCTTTTTTGCTTATTTATAATTTTTATATGCTGTATTTTGATGTTGTATTTGTTATGTAAAGAACTTTGAGAAGTAACATTTAAAGGCAATATAGAAAATAAAGATTATTTTTATTATTATTAGTTAACACACTGTGAACTAACATGAACAAACAATGAACGACTGTATTTTTATTAACGAACATTACCAAAGATTAATAAATAGTGTCCTAAATTTATTGTTCGTTCATGTTATTTAATACATTAAACTAATGTTAACAAATGACACCTTATTATAAAGTGTTACCAAAAACATAATCAAATTGATTATGATGCACTGAATAATAAAGACAATTTTTTTTTTTTAATGTTTTTTGAATGCATGTTTCCTTTTTTTCTTATTTATAATTTGTATATGCTGTATTTTGATGTTTTATTTGTTATGTAAAGCACTTTGAGAAGTAACATTTAAAGGCGCTTTAGAAAATAAAGATTATTATTATTATTATTATTATTATTATTAATGCACTGTGAACTAACATGAACAAACAATGAACGACTGTATTTTTATTAACTAACATTAACAAAGATTAATAAATAGTGTAATAAATGTATTGTTCGTTTATTTTATTTAATGCATTAAACTAATGTTAACAAATTACACCTTATCATAAAGTGTTACCAAAAATATAATCGAATTGATTATGATGCACTGAATAATTAAGAAAATTGATCAAATAAGACTATTTTAAGACAAATATAGGTTATTGTGGCATTTTTTCATTATTATTTTTTTAATCATTAATTGTACACATTTAATGTTAATGTAATGTAAATTGATGTTAATTATGTACATTATTATATAAGATAACCTGAACAGAATTATATCTGTGTAGAAGCAATGTTGCTGACAGCTCTTAAAAATATCTTGGGTGAAAACAAATATATTTTCTAAAAGCTAATGAACAGAGTGTTTGGTGAGCACATTAAAAAGAATTGGGAAAGATGAGAGAAGAGAGAAATAGTTACAAATATTTTATCTTAAAAAAAAAAAAAGAGAGAAGAATCTTAAGACAGAGAGAATTTTAATTAATCGTGTCTATATTTAACATTACTCTCTGCCCCGTCTTCAGCTTCGCCCTTTCTGTATTCCCAGCTAGTGCTTGTTTTCTTTGATCAAACATTTTGTCTGTTTTAGCTAAAAGTGTGATGGTGATCTTAAAGAGTTAACTGCTGTGAGTCTCTAGTGAAAGATTGTGATTTGTAAAAGGTTCTCCTCTGACTTTCAAGAACAAACTCACTTTCATCCTCTTTCCCTCCTCTGCTCCTAAAGAGATATTATATTTGCCAAGGCAAGTTTTCATATATTTATTTAATTATTCAGCTTCATAAAAGACAACCATGTGGAAAACCAAAGGGAAACTTCAAACTTCAAAGCAAAATCTGTTATTTTTTTAATTTATTTTTTTGTCATACTCGTTCCTAATCAAACTCTGAAAAGTACAAGGCAGGCGGCTCATCATTCTTCAGTTCAGTCTGTCCGTTTGTTGTTTGTTCATTAAAATCAGGATTGGCAGACTGTGTTTGTACACATCCTGGAGCTGAGGTTAACTTTTTTTAATGACTAGTGGGTTTTTGAGGAAATAAAACACTTTGTCCTTTCTGCTTTGATATTAGCTCTTGCTTTAAAGGAACTTTGGCTTCTTTGACAATTTTTGCCATTCTTTTATTTGAACTTATCTCTCCATAATTACTTCAGTGATATTTAATTGTGTTTACTTCGCTATTTGATCAAGTAAGTCCGTGCAATCAAATAAGCAATTGCACTTATTTGTTGTTTAGGAGGCTCAGCTCAGCATGGCACAAACATTACATGTAATGCTTTAAACTACACTGACAGACATTAACATTGCTCATTTTCTACCTCCGAGTAGTCAAACCAAGCACACAATTTGTCCATTTTTTTTTCTTTATCAGCTAGCATATACAAAAAGCCCTATAAATGCATTTTAGATTAAAAGCGATCTCATGACAAGTGTGTGGAATACCTCTCTGTTCCCCTACAATCCTCTGTTTGCCCCCTGCTCAACTAGGCAATTAAGCACACGATCCATGCCCTGTAGCTACGAGGCCTTTTGCATCGCGGTGCACCAGAATGCCCAAGGCGCATTATTATCCTGTAATTCTGTACCACCTGCCTAGTCTTAACGATTAACTAATTGGCTTTGTGCGTGTTCGGAAACTATAAAGAAATAAGGCACTTTATGGCTTGGATATCAAGGTTGGTAACTGCTCAGCAGAGAGGAAAAAATCTAGAAACTACATCATTAAAATGGTTTAATATAGCATCTACAGTGTCTTTTCATTTATCTACTATCAATCAAACTTAAATACATTTATTTTTATTTACATAAATAAAATAAATGGCAGTGATTTTTTATTTTTTTTTTAAATAAAATGTAAAACTATTTCATTTTAAGTGACACAACTGTGGTATTATTGAATCGTGCAACCCAGGCTCATGAAAATATGTGCATCTACTGTATACACATTTCTGTGACACCGTAATTACGTAGGGTAGACTGAGTATGTTTGAGATGTGTACAGTTGAAACACCTTAAATTACTTGCGTACACATGAACCCCAAGCCATGATTTGTGCTTCACACATGTGTATTGGTGTTCTCTTTAATAATGGGAAATTTGAAATGTGTGCGTCTTTCCATTCAGAAGATATCAAAGTTTTTTGTTTTTTTTTTCTCTCCAAGGTGAGATTTTAATTTCACCATGTCACTTCCACAATGAATAGCTTATTATTATTTTATGACTGTTAAACTTAACATATATCGTTGCAAAGGTTACTCTGTGCTCTAACAATAGACACATTTTATGACATTGTGCCATGCAATATCTTTTCATAATCTAGAGAAACATGCAAGTATGTCAGTGGGGTACGGTTGAGACACAATGTATCAACTGTACCCAGATTGGTACCCTATTGTGTCACATGTTGTACAGTGTTATGATAATAGGTTAGGCTGTGTGTGTTTGTGTACTGTATTACCTATGTTATGGGGACCAAATGTCCTAACAAGTATAGTAATACCAGTAAATTCTAACCTTATGGGGACATTTTTTAGGTCCCCATAAGGAAACTAGCTTATAGCTCATACAGAATGACTAAAAATGTAAAAATGCAGTAAGTTTTGAGTGATGCGTATGGTTTAGGGGTATGGTTATAGAATATACAGGTATGTATATTGATATTTTGGTAACAGTTTATAATAACGTTCAGTTGTAAGTCTTTTATCAGTGATTAGTTAATGATGAAATAATCATTTACAAAACATTCACAAATGATTATTAAGTGATATGCTAACAATTTGTGTATGTTTTGTTAATTCATTTACAAGTCATTTACAAATTAATTTACAAGTAATTAATTAATGATGAACTAATTATTTACAAAACATGACTATGTGTTTATAAATTATGAATAAGTGATATGTTCATTTTATTGTAAGTACTATGCTAACGATTTACCCATCTGTCGTATATTATCTGAAAAATGGCATATCATGAAATAATCAAACAGATCCTTAGTAAATGGTTAAAAATGACTAGTTAACCCCTTAACTGTCACCCCCATTTTTTAAGTGTATCCAAACTTAAATTGTAATTCATGAACACTTTGGATCTAAGGTAGGTCACTTTTTAAAGAAAACTTACTGTAAAGAGAATACACTGCACAATTTGTATTATATTTTATATAAAATACATATTGTACATAACAGGTTTTATCCTAAATTTGATATCAATTTGAAGTCTTACATCTAAATAAGTTATTCCAAATTTTCCAAATTTCCAAAGTTGATATGAAAAAAAAAAATGAGGTTCCTGTGAAAGTTTGTTTAGGGTGTTACAAAATACTAAAAAAACTTATATAATTCATACACTACATGGTGCATAGTGCATTAGTGCATAAGTACATAGTGAATAAGTGCAGAGTGTATAGTGCGTCATTTGGGGCGCAGCTCATGTTTGCCAAAGAAAACATCTTTACCCTCACCAGTCAGCCCTTACATTGCAGTACACACTACAAAGTATTCAAAAGCTGTTGATGAAAAAATAATGAATACATCATTTACAAATCTTTCTGCATCCCCTAATCTAAAGTGTAAACTACTAATCAGTTGTAAATGTTTTACAAACCTGCCGGTTACAGGTTGTGTGGGTGGCAGGTGGGTATACACACTGGGTGAAAGACCTTTGGATAATGAGTAAAACATTTACAACTGATGAATTGTTTACACTTTAGATTAGGGGTGTCACAGTCTGGCTGGGTTGAGGAGTGGAGATGGAGGAGAAGAACCGGAGTAAATAAATAAAGTTTATTAAACAAAACACTGAAAATGATAACTGTTACGTTATGTTTAATTTAATGATTTTTATGAATGATGTTATTTTTTCCGTTGTGATTGTGCACGTGGTTTTGTTGTTGTTGTGGTTCTTTCTCTCCCTCTCTCTCTCTCTCCTAGCGGCGCTTGTTAGAGCACGTACAGGTGCACGGAATTACGATGACGTCAGAGGTGGCATGGCGGCGTTGATTTAAGCCTGTTTGGATGTTTCCTCTACGAGCTCTCCTCTCTCCCGACTTCGGGGTTTACTTTAAGTTTCTCCTAAAGCCTTGTTGCATCATCGACGCTATTCGAAACCTTACTTGTGTTAATAATGTGAAATCAGTTGAATCACCTGTGTAACAAAAGGAGACGTAGGATGTAGGGAGGTGGGTGCCTTTTTGTTTTCTCCTCAGTTTTCTCCTGTTTTGAGGTTAGTAGGGAGGTAAGACTATGTTGTTTATTTTATCTTTTAATTTGAGAAGGAAAGAGGTGTAATGCGGTAGATAGCTTGAGTTTTGTTTATTATTTTGGCTTTTCCCCCTCCTGAAGTTTTCAGCTTATTTTTTTATTTATTTTTATTTTTTTTGTCTCCTAAGTTTCTGTAACTAATAAATACTTTTCTTATTATATCTCTTGGTTTCGATGGCTTATTATATAATTTAAATTAATGAAGCGGGAGATGAGACTCCGGGCACCTTATTAAATGCGGGGTTAAGGTGCTCTATGATTGGAATAAATCCCTGTGTGTTTAGTTGAATTGTGCGGGGTCGAAAATTAGCTGTGGTGGTGCAGCTTTTGTCGGACCTCGTAACAAATGGGGGCTCGTCCTTTCTTTTTTTTGTCCCTTACTCGTTATTTTTAGCGAGCCAAAGTGATGTATATGGAAGCTGAGAGAGAAAATATATACACTATTGTGTTTGTATAATTTGTACCTTTTTTCTCTCTAATTTTGGAAGATTATTAAGTACATTTTTTTTTTTATAAACTGTCCTTTTTGTGTGCGGGGGTAGTTGGGGAAGTAGCCTAATTTTTTTTTTAGTATGGAAATGAATGTTCAGGCTTTTCTTGGTAATCCAACTGCTGAACAGCTAGATAAATTTAGAAAGAAAGATCTTTTACAGTTGGCAGAAGCTTTAAAAATCGAAGTTGTGCCGAATGTAAAAAAAACAAGTGATTAAATCTGATCTTCTTTCTGAAATGATAGCTCTTGGCATTTTGCCAGAGGAACCCCCAGTCGCGAGTGAAGTTGCGGAGGAGATGGAAGAACCGAGTGAAAGGTTAAAGTCTGTCTCCCCTGAACGGGAAAGTGACCCGATGGTTGCGTTAAAATTGAAAGAGTTAGAACTCAAAATTAAGCAGCAAGAGCATAAAAATCGTTTACTGCATTTAAGAGAGATGGAGTTGCACCGTGTTACGAAGCAGGAAGAGCGCGATGAGGGTGCTCACAATGTTCAACCTGTTGGTGCTGTTAACTCTGATCAATTTGATCCAAGTCGATATATTCGATTAGTCCCACCGTTTAGGGAAACGGAGGTCGACGCTTATTTCACAGCTTTTGAGCGTGTAGCTGGGAAATTAAGATGGCCGAGGGATATGTGGGCACTTATGTTGCAGAGTAATCTAGTCGGTAAGGCTCAAGAAGTCTGTGCAGCGATGCCTATCGAGGATTCTCTGAATTATGACCTAGTAAAGACTGCGGTACTCAGGGCTTATGAACTTGTGCCTGAGGCCTATAGGCAGAAATTTCGAGGTTATAGTAAATCTGACAAACACACTCGAATTTGCCAGAGACAAGAGAAACATGTTAGAAAAATGGTGCGCTGCGTCAAAAGTGAATACTTTCGAGGGTCTGCAGGAATTAATTCTGCTGGAAGATTTTAAGAACTGTCTTCCCGAGAGTTTAGTAGTGCATCTGAACGAACAAAAGGTGACATCTTTGGCGGACGCAGCCGTTATGGCTGATGAGTATGTGCTAACTCATAAAAACATTTTTGTAACACGTTCGTATTCAAATGTAAAAGCGGTGCCAAATAAAACTCTAATGTTCTCAAATATGCAAAAATCGGAGACGCGGACAAAAAGTGTTCCAAAAAGTCCAGAGAAAGGTACGGATAGAACGCGTTCTTGTTTCTATTGTCTTGAATCTGACCATCTTATAGCTGACTGTAAGTCGTGGAAACAAAAGAATGCGTCTAGAGTAAAAAAAATAGCGCATATGGTAGTTGTCCCGAGAGAAGAAAAGTTAGAAACTAAGTTGGAGTGTCTCGGCTTTAACCCGTTTCTGACGAGAGGGACGATATCTCTCTCGGATAACGGAATTTACCAGCATGTTTCCGTTCTTCGGGATACTGGCTCGGGGCAATCCCTCATTAGAAAGGGAGTTTTGCCACTTTCGGCTGACACGTACACTGGAATGGACGTTCTTGTTCGTGGTATAGAGTTGGGTTGTGTTAAACTTCCAATGCATTCTGTTTATTTGAAAACGGACTTGGTTACGGGTATGGTGAATGTGGGAGTTTGTGAAAAACTTCCGGTGGATGATGTCGATGTCATCCTCGGCAATGATCTAGCGGGAGGTAAAGTTTTTCCTTCCCCAATTGTGACTACGATTCCGGTGTGTGATTCGAAAATATCTCTGCAGTATCCGGATGTGTTTCCCGTCTGTGCTGTGACACGTTCTCAAACACGTGAATATGAAGATCTGGTAGATTTGTCTGACTCATTTCTGGTACGTTCGAATCCTACCGAATTTGCGTTATCCGTGGATAGTGCGGTTACGCTGGATAATGATGCTGGTGCTGAAGTTCAGATAGTTCGGTTAGGTCGAGCTGAACTTGCGGCTGCTCAGAAAACTGACTCATCGTTATCAATCTGTGTAGATGTAGCAGTATCTGACAAAAGTAAGTTAGATGGAATCAGGACCGGTTATTATTGGGACAACGGCGTTTTAATGCGCAAGTGGAATTCGGTGGCAAATGAAAAAGCAAATTTGGCCCCTAGGTATCAGATTGTATTACCTTCTGTAGTTCGAACGACGGTTCTAAAGTTAGCTCATGATCATATAATGGGTGGTCATTTAGGAGTTAATAAAACTTTCCAACGTGTGTCTCAGTATTTTTACTGGCCTGGATTGCGAACAAGTGTGGCGAATTATTGTCAGTCGTGTCGTGAATGTCAGCTGGTAGGCAAGCCTAACCAGGTCGTTCGACCGGTTCCATTGTGCCCTATACCAGTAATGGGGGAACCGTTCGAAAGGTTAATTTTGGATTGTGTGGGTCCGTTGCCCAAATCATGGGAGGGGTATCAATATATTCTTTGCTTCATGTGTTCAGCGACGCGTTTCCCGGAGGCTGTGCCCTTACGCAATCTAAAAGCCAAAACAGTAGTCAAAGAACTTATAAAGTTCTGTTCTTATTTTGGATTGCCACGTGTGATACAAACAGATCGTGGAACTAATTTCACGTCAAAATTGTTCAACCAGGTAATGGACGATCTTGCCGTTACGCATGTGACTTCGAGCGCTTTCCATCCTCAATCGCAAGGAGCGTTGGAGAGGTTTCATCAAACGCTCAAAACGATGTTAAAAACTCATTGCTTGGATTCTGGTCAAGACTGGGCAGAAAGCCTTCCCTTGCTTATGTTTGCTATTAGAGAGTCCGTGCAAGATTCTCTTGGGTTTAGTCCCGTGGAGCTGGTCTTTGGACATGCTGTCCGTGGACCCTTAAAGCTTTTAAGTGAGCAACTGCTGGCTACTAAACCTTTGGCAAGGTCTGTTTCCGAGTATGTCGATACTTTTCGCAAGCGTTTGAAACATGTGCGTAATTTAGCCAAAGCAAATTTGACTTCAGCTCAGGCAGTAATGAAAGCTCAGTATGATCAACGAGCTGTTCAACGCTCTTTTAAGCCTGGAGAGTTGGTGTTGGCTTTACTACCTGTCCCTGGTTCAGCACTGCAAAATAGATTCACCGGACCGTACGTTGTGGAGAGAAAGTTGAACGATACCACTTATGTGATTCGTACACCTGAGCGCAGAAGAGATCTGCGTACATGCCACATTAATATGTTAAAACAGTATCATCAAAGAGAAAAGAGAAATAAATCGGCGGTTGAAACTGAAAGCGTGCTAGTTCCCGTAGCTGTAGTTTCAGCACTAAAGGAAAGTGAGGAGGATAATGTGGAAACTGTCTCCGTTCCAACGGGAAGTTTGCAAAATTATAATATTTTGCAGAATTTGAGTTCATATCTAAGTTACATGTCCGAGCTACAACGTGCCGATGTTATAGCTTTGATTGAGAAATTTCCTACTATTTTCTCTGATGTTCCATCGCAAACTAATGTTTTATTTCACGATATTGATGTGGGGAACACAAGTCCGATTATGCAGCACCCTTATCGAGTAAATCCTGTAAAAAGAGAGATCATGAAATCTGAAATCAAGTACATGTTACAGAATGGGTTGGCGGTATCGAGCCAGAGTGCTTGGAGTTCGCCTTGTGTGTTGGTACCTAAATCTGACGGGTCATTTCGTTTTTGTACAGATTATAGAAAGATCAATGCTGTTACAAAACCTGACTCGTTTCCACTCCCAAGGATTGACGATTGCATCGATAAGGTCGGCCCGGCGAAGTTTGTAACAAAACTCGATCTATTAAAAGGATATTGGCAGGTGCCATTAACGCCGCGAGCTGCTGAAATATCTGCCTTTGTAACACCTGACTTCTTTGGTCAAAAAAATTCAGTGATAGTCAACGTCGATACAGTACAGTGGAAAAAGAGGCTCTAGCTTTGTTGTTAGCCTTGCGACACTTTGATGTTTATTTAAGTGCTAACCCTTTTCCTGTAAAAGTATATACAGACCATAACCCGTTGGTATTCCTGTCCCGTATGCAAAATCTGAATCAACGTTTAATGCGCTGGTCCCTAGTCATTCAAGAATATAATCTTGAGATCGTTCACAAACGTGGCTCGGAGATGGTACTCTCTGATGTGCTGTCCAGAGCAGTTGGTCCTGAAAATGCAAGTTGTAAATAGACGAGACGAAATAAATTTGTCTCTTTCTTTGGTGGGGAGAAATGTTACGTTATGTTTAATTAAATGATTTTTATGAATGATGTTATTTTTTCCGTTGTGATTGTGCACGTGGTTTTGTTGTTGTTGTGGTTCTTTCTCTCCCTCTCTCTCTCTCTCCTAGCGGCACTTGTTAGAGCGCGTACAGGTGCACGGAATTACGATGACGTCAGAGGTGGCATGGCGGCGTTGATTTAAGCCTGTTTGGATGTTTCCTCTACGAGCTCTCCTCTCTCCCGACTTCGGGGTTTACTTTAAGTTTCTCCTAAAGCCTTGTTGCATCATCGACGCTATTCGAAACCTTACTTGTGTTAATAATGTGAAATCAGTTGAATCACCTGTGTAACAAAAGGTGACGTAGGATGTAGGGAGGTGGGTGCCTTTTTGTTTTCTCCTCCGTTTTCTCCTGTTTTGAGGTTAGTAGGGAGGTAAGACTATGTTGTTTATTTCATCTTTGGTCCCACTTTATATTAAGTGTCCCTAATACCTGTGAAGTTACATGGTAACTAGATGTGTACGTAGCATGTACAGTGTATGTACACATTGGTACATTGTATCTACAGCGCTAATACTGGTGTATTTACACACATGTAACAACTCACTGAATAGCATTTGTAAGTACAAATGTGTAACAGGACATTGGTAACAACACTTTTTTCACTTCTGGAAGTACACATGTGTAACAAGAATTATGTAACTACATTTTGTAACAACAATATGTACTCAGAGAAGTTTTTACACTTCCACACAGTCTTCAATACTGCAGTTACCAGTTTGGAGTGCCCGGAAACATTATTGAAATCGTGATGATTCCTATGTAGGCTACATATAATTTTTGTATTCATGTATTTGTGAACACTGAATTAGAATTAAAGTATCAATTTGTAATACCAGTGTACTTACATGGTAACTCCTCAGGAACTGTCTACTTAATATAAAGTGTAAAATGGTCACAACCTACAGAGTAATATATCAAATGTAAACCTCTGTGCAACACTTTAATATCAGTGTACTTACATGATAACTCCTCAGGAACTGTCTACTTAATATAAAGTGTAAAATGGTCCAGCCTGGTCTCATTGTTTATACGTTGGTATTTATACATATTTTTAGATGCACAATTTAGATGTATTTCAACGTTTAAAACGTACAAATAGCTACGTATGTTTTGCTAAAAACGTAAAATATTTACGTATCTTTCATTTCATTAAATATTCGTATCAATGCCTTTTTATCATTTTATTAATACTCGATTTATATTTTTAGCCCCCTTAACCTACCCCCAAACCTAAAGCTACCCATTTTATAGCAAATATAAAAGGATATAAATCGTAACTGACAAAAATATATGCAGGGAAATTACCATTTTTACTAACAATATAGCATAAAAATATTTTTATAGTCACTAATCACACTCCTACCTCTAAACCTAACGTTAACCATATCTCTCTCAGTACAGTAATAAAAAAAAAAAACATGACAGACAGAAAATTGCAATTTCAATCATTTATTTAATGCAAAAATATCAACAGCCATACCAAAAAGTAATCCAAATGGCAATGTTTTTGCAGCTGCAGTCCTCTCTGGCAGAATACAGTAGGTTTGTTTGAGGTGCAGAGCAGAATTAAAGTTATTATTCGCTGAAATATTATCCAGATTATTTTCCTGATCCTTTTCGTAAATGCGGCCAAAGAGTATGCGCCCGCGCAACATTCAAACACATCTCACCAGAAACACGGCATGTCGTAAACTGTGACGAATGCTGGCGAGAGCCAATGAGAGCTCGATTTTCCTGCCGTAAAAACTGCCGTTTCCTGACGCAGTTGTATTTGAATTCGTAAAATAAAGATAAAGATTTGAATTTGGGCATGTTCCTCGCAATGGTATGGATTCTGAAGATCTTATAGCGCACAAATAAAATTGTTTCATTTCATAATTATGATGCGTGTTCGGTGTATTTTATGGTTTTATTGTTAGTCGCAGGGATGTCAGAAAACGCCTGCTGCGTCCCACCGCTACAAACGAAGTTAATATTACATAAATGATTAAACGATTTTAGAAATGTTATTTATTTTAAAGGTTTAAAGTGTAGTCTTGTTAAACATTATGCTTACATATGCTTGGAAACGAGTTGGCAACAGAAATCACACAGAACAGGATGGAAAGTTATAATTTCATATTAAGTAAACTATTTAATAATGCATTTGAAAACAAAGTTTATATATTACTCTGTAGGTTGTGACCATTTTACACTTTATATTAAGTAGACAGTTCCTGAGGAGTTACCATGTAAGCACACTGGTATTACAAATTGATACTTTAATACTAATTCAGTGTTCATAAATACATGAATACAAAAATTATATGTAGCCTACATAGGAATCATCACGATTTCAATAATGTTTCCGGGCACTCCAAACTGGTAACTGCAGTATTGAAGACTGTGTGGAAGTGTAAAAACTTCTGTGAGTACATATTGTTGTTACAAAATGTAGTTACATAATTCTTGTTACACATGTGTACTTCCAGAAGTGAAAAAAGTGTTGTTACCAATGTCCTGTTACACATTTGTACTTACAAATGCTATTCAGTGAGTTGTTACATGTGTGTAATTACACCAGTATTAGCGCTGTAGATACAATGTACCAATGTGTACATACACTGTAGTTACATGCTACGTACACATCTAGTTACCATGTAACTTCACAGGTATTAGGGACACTTAATATAAAGTGGGACCTTATCTTAATTTAAATTAATGAAGTGGGAGATGAGACTCCGGACACCTTATTAAATGCGGGGTTAAGGTTCTCTATGATTGGAATAAATCCCTGTGTGTTTAGTTGAATTGTGCGGGGTCGAAAATTAGCTGTGGTGGTGCAGCTTTTGTCGGACCTCGTAACAATAACAAACAAACAAAAACCGGGGGCAAGAAACGAGCACATGTAACATTAACAACGGACAGCAGGGAGTGATTAGACACAGACTTAAATACAGAGAAACGGGGGTGTGGTAACAAACAAAATAACATGATGACAAGGGAGAAATACAAATATGGGCAAGACAAAACCAAGACTAAACTAAAAAGGGGGAGACAATGACTAAACCATAAGGACTAGAAACAGGTGGAGAGGAAGCCGGCAGGCTTGAGCGCTGGGCGGAGGCCGGCAGACTAGAGCGCGGGGAGGAGGCCGGCCGCATCGGGCTGAGGACCGCAGTGGAGCTCTGGAGGATGACTGGGGATTTGGGACTGGGCTGGCGGCTCGAGCCGTTGACACGGTATGTGGAGGTTCTCGGCTGAGGGCAGGCTGGCACGTTGCGCCGTGTTTTGGAGGGGAGTGGAAGATGAGACCTTCTCGGACTAGGAACTTCTTCTATTTCAAAATCAGATCCATTTAAATAGAGAATGAGATTGATTAGCTCGATCAAGGAAAAACTACAAGCGGGGAGATCACAGCGAACCATCTCATCATCCAGCCCCAAAACAAACACAGCGCAGATGGCAGCTTCGTGCCAGCCTACCTGGTGGGAGAGCTCGATAAATTCTTCCACATACCGTTCCAACTCCCGACCGCCTTGCCGCAGTCCCCTCAAAGCAGCCTCAGCCCGACTCATCTTGTTTGTTTGGTCCGTTGTTCTGTCACAGTCTGGCTGGGTTGAGGAGTGGAGATGGAGGAGGAGAACCGGATTAAATTAATAAATAAAGTTTATTAAACAAAACACTGAAAATGATAACAAACAAACAAAAACCGGGGGCAAGAAACGAGCACATGTAACATTAACAACGGACAGCAGGGAGTGATTAGACACAGACTTAAATACAGAGAAACGGGGGCGTGGTAACAAACGAGATAAGATGACGAGGGGGAAATACAAATATGGGCAAGACAAAACCAACTAAGACTAAACCAAAAGGGGGAGACAAGGACTAAACCATAAGGACTAGAAACAGAGGGAGAAAAACACTGGGAGAACAGAACAAAACAGAGACATAATCCTGACAAGGGGATGCAGAAAGATTTGTAAATGATTTATTCATGATGCGATCTTCAGTCAAGGATAAACATTTAAATGATTGATATTTTAATTATTTTTAAGTGACAAATAATATATTAAGTAGTAACGTATTAACCACTTACTAAGGATCTGTTTGATTTTTCATGATATGTGTAACAGACAGTCTGAGGCGGGCGGATCCATTCGCAGCATTTATTAGGAATGAACAAACAAAACAAAACAAACACACAGGGGCAGGCAGAAATCGTGGTCTAAAACACAGGCAGAATGGTCGGGGCTGGCAGCGGGAATCTTACACGGGAGGGAGTCCAGGAATCAAAACACGGGAAATAAACATGGGAAGAAACGCTCAGAAATGCAGCCGGGGCAATACAAGACTTCGCAAAGAAGCTAGGTGTGAGAGTGGCTTATATGCAGTGTGTGTAAATGAACTGCAGGTGTGTGAGTGTGTGAATGAGCTGCAGGTGTGAGCAGTGATTAGTGCAGTGGCTTGTGGGGGATGAAGTCCATGATGAGTTGTGCAAGTGATAGATAGACGTGACAGAGCCCCCCACCTAAGAGCGGTTTCCAGACGCTTCAAATACCTGTGACAGTTCGGGAGAGTGGTGGAGTGGGCCTGGCACAGAGGCATGAATGGAGGCCCCGGTCCATGTGCAGGTGGAGAACCAGGAGACTGAGGCGGCGCCGACGAAGGGGGAAGCCATGGTGAAGGAAGGGTTGGCTCCTTCATGGGGCCGACCGACAGAGGTGGAGCCGGTGGAGCCCGAGGCGGAACCAGAGAGTCGATGGTCCTGGGTGACACCGAGGATCCGGAGGGCCAAGGCGGAACCCAAGGCTCTGGCGACCAAGGCGGAGATGGAGGTCCGGAGGTACGCGGCAGAGCCGGAGCGACAGAGGACCGAGGCTGTGCCCGCGGGAGGGAGGAGGTCCACAGAGCCGGTAGGACGGAGTGACGAGGCGCAGCCGGAGGAGTAGAGTCCAGAGGCGAAGGTGGGGCGACGACTGACCAGGGCAGAGCCGGAGGGACGATGGAGCCCGGTGGAGATGGCGGACCGACGGCGGAGACGAGGGAGCAGAGAGCCGGGGTGGAGCGGCAGGGTCGGAGGGCCGAGGCGGAGTCCAGGACTCTGAGGCTGGAGGCGATGGTGAGGGATCCTCCAGCCAGGGCACCGATGGAGACTGGCAGTCCCACGGCAAGTCCTCTGCACCGAAGGTGGGTTGAAGGTGAGCAGAGGGACTGTCAGGAGACAGAGGTGGTAGGACTGGGGCAGTAGGGAGGGTGGGTGGGATAATAGACAGTCCATGCATGGCTTCCGTGGCCTGATCGAGGCAAACAAACAGTCCATAATTGGCCTCCGTGGCCTGAACAGGGCAGACAGGAATCTCAGGAAGGCTGGGCAGAACCAGAGGAGGTTCTGGGCGGCTGGGTCCCTCTGGGCGGCTGGACGGAACCAGCGGAGGCTCTGGGAGGCTGGGCGGAACCAGCGGAGACTCTGGGAGGCTGGGCGGAACCAGTGGAGACTCTGGGAGGCTGGGCGGAACCAGCGGACACTCTGACTCGGCGGCCATCTTGGCCAGGGACTCAGGCTTGGCGGCCATCTTGTGAACCGACTCTGGAAGGGCAGAAATCTTGTGCAATGGCTCTGGGCTGGCAGACATCTTGTGCTGTGGCTCTGGGCTGGCATTCATCTTGTGCTGTGGCTCCGGGCTGGCAGACATCTTGTGCTGTGGCTACAGGCTGGCAGACATCTTATGCCGTGGCTCTAGACTAGCAGATCTCTTGTGCTGTGGCCCTTCTAGAACTCCCACAGTAAGCAGAGAGCCGCATAACAATAATGTATAGTTCATAAAGTTCTCCACTGAACATTTAAATTACCCTCCAGGCAACGGCGATTTAGTGGGTTCATTGAGTCCAAAGCGGAATAAGTCCTTCAGCCACACTTCATCATAAAATGGTACTTGAAGGGAAAACTTACGAAACTGGAGAACATATTCCTCAATGGGGCGATCTTCTTGTCGGAGGAGCAGAAGTTGGTCGACTGGGTCCATGATGTGATGCTGGTGGTGAAATAAAGCCGCTGGATCCAGGTTTGGCGAAGTCTTCTGTAACAGACAGTCTGAGGCGGGCGGATCCATTCGCAGCATTTATTAGGAATGAACAAACAAAACAAAACAAACACACAGGGGCAGGCAGAAATCGTGGTCTAAAACACAGGCAGAATGGTCGGGGCTGGCAGCGGGAATCTTACATGGGAGGGAGTCCAGGAATCAAAACATGGGAAATAAACACGGGAAGAAACGCTCAGAAATGCAGCCGGGGCAATACAAGACTTCACAAAGAAGCTAGGCGTGAGAGTGGCTTATATGCAGTGTGTGTAAATGAACTGCAGGTGTGTGAGTGTGTGAATGAGCTGCAGGTGTGAGCAGTGATTAGTGCAGTGGCTTGTGGGGGATGAAGTCCATGATGAGTTGTGCAAGAGCTACTGATAATGGAGGCTCAATTCGTGACAATATGCATTTTTTTAAGATAAATTACGACAGATTTGTAAATTGTTAGCCTATTACTTAATAATCATTTGTGAATGTATAATCATGTTTTGTAAATTATTAGTTCATCATTATCTAATCACTTGTAAATTATTTATAACTTAATCTGCAAAACATATATAAAAATACTAACATATCACTTATTAATCATTTATGAATGCATAGTGATGTTTTGTAAATGATTAGTTCATCATTAACTAATTACTTGTAAATAACTTGTAAATGAATTAGCAAAACATACACAAATTGTTAACATATCACTTATTAAACATTTATGAATGTTTTGCAAATCATTATTTTATTATTAACTAACCACTTATAAAGACATACAACTGAACGTTATTATAAAGTGTTGCCGATATTTTTACTGTTATGTTTACATTTGTACTGTTTGCCATAGCTTGTTCTAGTGGAAAATATGTGTTCCTACTTTGTTTAACTGAATCTGAATTAAATAAAGCAAATAAATAGATTTGAATTAAAAAAAAAAATATGTTGCACAACCGTAATTTTGTGATTTTTTTTTACATTTGCAATAAAGAGCATTATGAATGGGTGTCTCAACTGTACCGTGGTACTGGTTCAACTGAAAGTGAACATTATGTTTATGAGCTAATTGTGGAAAATATAAACTACTTATGGCTATTATCAATTTATGATTTTTTATTACACAAACAAAATAAATATCGTGAAAAATCACTTAATTTCAGCATCTAGCTTTTGTGTAGTGATAAAAAAAGCAAAACATGTCTCTATTGTACTTAGTCAACCCTACTGCATGTTTTGCAGCAGTTTCAAAATGAAGTGTCCAGAGAGTGGAGCTAAAATACTTGTTCAATAAGTGACTGTTGCATGTTTTTATTACGATGGTACTGGCATGTATTGCTGCTTTTTAAATACGCTGCTTGGTGTACGTATTGCGTATTTCGTGTCGCTAAAGGTTAATGCTCTATCGCAGGGGTGCCCAACCCTTTTCCTGGAGATCTACCTTCCTGCAGATTTCAGCTCCAACCCTGATCAAACACAAGTGAAACAACTATGAAGGAGCACTTGATAATTACAGACAGGTGTGTTTGATCAGGGTTGGAAATTAACTCTAAAGGAAGGTAGATCTGCAGGAACAGGGTTGAGCACCCCTGCTCTATCATGTTGGAAATATCCCCTACACCAAACCCAAACCCAGAGTGTATGAAGCTGTATATATGACGTATTGTTTTGAAGTCATAGCATAATATTTTGTGTGGAAAAATATCTAAATATAAATATGTATAGTTTGTGTGAAAAGGAATAAAAGTTGTGGTTTTACTGCCTCTAGTTTTCATTTCAAATGGAAACTGTAGAGATTTCTACATATAGGTAAGTTTTTTTTTTTTTTTCATTTTTGCAGAAATGTATACAGTCAAGCCCGAAATTATGCATACCCCTGGCAAATTCTGACTTAAAGTTACTTTTATTCAACCAGCAGGTTTTTTTTTTTTTTTTTTTTTTTTTTTTAGAAATGACACAGACGTCTCCCAAAAGATAATAAGACGATGTACGAGAGGCATCATTGTGGAAAAAATTATTACTCATCTTTTATTTACATTTGAACAAAAAGTGGCATGTCTAAAATTATTCACACCCTTCTCAATAATCAATAGAAAAGCCTTTATTGGCTATTGCAGCAATCAAGCGCATCCTATAACTGCTGACCAGCTTTTTACATGTCTCCACTGGTATTTTTGCCCATTCATTTTTAGCGATGAGCTCCAACTCTTTCAGGTTGGAGGGTCTCCTTGCCATCACCCTGATCTTTAGCTCCTTCCACAGATTCTGAATTGGATTTAAATCAGGACTCTGGCTGGGCCACTGCAAAACGTTAATGTTTTTGTCTGCTAACCATTTCTTCACCACTTTTGCTGTGTGTTTTGGGTGGTTGTCGTGCTGAAATGTCCACTGGTGCCCAAGGCCAACTTTCTCTGCAGACTACCTGATGTTGTTGTTGAGAATTTAGAAATTTTGATGTATTGCTCCTTTTTCATGGTGCTGTTTACTGTGATTAGGTTCACTGGTCCAACGGCTAAAAAAAACACCCCTAAAACATTACGTTCCCACCACCATGTGACCACTGAGATTTTTCACAGTGCAGAAAGACTTGTATTTTTTGGAATGGTATAGAACTTGCTTTAAGTCAGAATTTGCCAGGGGTATGAATAATTTCAGGCTTGACTGTATAGATCTACATATTTCCAATGAGTCTATTTTGGTACTTTTATCTTGATACTTGAAAATTAATAGCAAACATATCAAATAATCATGTGAACTGCAGCAATGTCTAATAATGTACCTGCATTACTACAGATCATAGGAAATGTATATTAAAAAAATTAATTAGGCAAATCAACAGTCAAAAGTAGTGGATCAGGTAATTATATTTTTCCTAAACTGGTTTACCAGGCTCTTTTTTCTGTTGTTGTCGATGGTTATGCAAGAGGTCTCTACACCTGTAACCAGACTCTGTTTAACCTCCAGCTGTGCAGCATGTTTACTAGGTTCCAGAGGGACAATAGCTGATATATTCAGTTCCTGACTCTCCTCTGTCTATTAAAACGCTCTGTCCATAAAGCTCAAATATCCTTTAAGGCTTTTAACTCAAAATGTTGCTGCAACATGTTTGATCAGCGCTTTTGTACATGACTGTAAAATTTAATGTTTTTGCTAAAAGAAGCCATAAAGTGAATATAATATTGATAAATATAGTGAATTGATGTTCCATTATTCCTTAACTTCGGATAGGTTTGATAATACTTTATGATTTTTCCTTCCATTTTAACAATCAGAGACTCATTAACTTGTCTAATTACAGACAGCTAAGAGAAATATCTCACTATTTGCCCCAGGAGTTGATGTGCTTTCGATAACTTGCACACCTCACTCTACAAATTAACATTTTTATATCTAATAACTGAGACATCATTTTTGAAATTGCAGATGTGTGCTTTATTTCTGCATAAATGCATTTCTTTTTGTTTGTGTACTTCATCTGGAATTGTACTACACTCATATATGGATACAAATAAAAGGGCTGAGGCTGTGGCTGATGTTGCATTTGATTACGATTACGATGATGATGGTGATGAAGGTGTTGAGCACCGAGGGCACAAAAAGCTTAAAGTTTCATGAGGATTCTGCTGCTCCAACTGGAAGATTTCTGAAAGAAGCATTCAGTGCCTGAGGAGGTGACCACAGTACCCTATATATACATTGTTCACGTGTTCCCTCTCCTACTCACGAATACAGAAGCTATGCAGTTCTTGTAAACAATGAGAAGTATATACAGTGACCCTGAAAATCAGTTTATGAAACTCAAGAACACTCAAGAGTGCTCCAGAAGATCGTATGACTGCTGACCATTAGTTGTGCCAGCAGCAAGTTTGCCATGTTCTGAAATTAATAATATTTGTTACTTCGAAGACAAAGTTCATGGTGAAATGCTAAAAACATTGTATTTTCACAAGACTGTCAAGTACTTAAAGGCAGGGTAGATGATTTGGTTAAAAAACGTTTTTTCGTTATGCGAAAAAACTGCTTTGAATGGCTAAGGCCCACCCAAGAGTCCATATGACTGACAGGTAAAGCAACCAACATTTCCACGTTTCATTTTGTGCCGTGTCATGTTTAGGGGCGTGGAAATGTTGCCACAATAACAGACCGGTGTGTAAAACCCTTTCTCATATATTAAAGATTCTATGCCGTGAACTTTACATTTTTCACATACTTTTGAAAATCCAGCATTTAGTCACAGTTGTAAATATGACGGCTTTCTTCTTTAATGAGGGGGTTTAGTGACACAGCTTTTTTTTGTTTTCAGGCTGAACGTTAAAGGGGTCATTGGATGCAAAACTAACTTTTACATGTTGTTTGAACATTAATGTGTGTTGGGAGTTTGTGTACACAACCACCCTACAATGATAAAAATCCACCCAGTGGTATTTTTTTAATCTTTAAAAGTAATATCCCCTTTTTAAAATCAGGTCATTCTCAGCTTCTTGTCGGTGTGATGAAGCACAGTTGATTGACATGAGCGTCTTACCTTAGACCCGCCCTCACCGAGCTGAAACAGTCCGAATACGATTGCCATTGTGTCGACTCAGGTGCAGAGTAAGACTGAGCGATTGAGGTGTTCTGTTGTTGGATGTAATA
The DNA here is from genome assembly GCF_049309525.1 of Garra rufa. Classification (NCBI taxonomy): domain Eukaryota; kingdom Metazoa; phylum Chordata; class Actinopteri; order Cypriniformes; family Cyprinidae; genus Garra; species Garra rufa. The sequence continues at coordinate 21,584,126 of NC_133363.1, read as the reverse complement.
ATGAACATAGAAGTAGTCAAGTGAATCATTCATGATGCAGCTTCACCCACAGCAGAATCGAGTATAGGGGATTTTTATGCATCTTTGCAAATTACCTTTCTTAATAACGTGCTTGCTGGCAAGTTTGGCCGATAAACATGGCTAAAATGTGGCTAAACTAAACATTACAGCTCATAATTTTCAGCAGAGAGGGGAGGGGCGGGGCGAGCAGAGCTCATTTGCATTTAAAGAGCCCATGCGATAAAATGAGCTGATATTTTGCAGAGCTGATTTTGACTGAAGGTGAAAGGGTGTTTTTTTACACTACTATTGAGAATTTTTAACCAAAGTATATTAGAGACTTTTCATTAAGACCCTAAAGAATCATATGAACTTGTGGAAAATGGGCATCCGATGATCCCTTTAAAGAACGCAACACACTCGTCTCCCAGAAATCCTGTATAATCTAACCAATCCAATGACAATTTCGAAACTCCTGAAGTGTTTCCAGCTAAGTGTGCCGTATGCATCAGACATTTAGCCAATATTCCGTGGGTATGACGTCTGAGACTGAGACTAAACATTACATAACAACAACACTTTAGGTGGCAGCATTTGCATTTTTGGAGCCATTCGAAGAGCATGCTATGTTTTGCAATGATTAATACAATTGTTATGAGAGCATACTGTGATGTTGTACATAATTGTTATAATATTCAAGTATTTTCTGAAATACAATAATTCTAGGGATGTTGATGTTGTTGTGTTGTCAGTTATGTCATGCTGTGACAATGGGCAAAGTGGCCATTGATAAAGATCATCAATGTTTCTAAAGAAGACTTTCTGCCTCATTGTAAAAAAAAAAAAAAAGAAAAGAAAAAAAAAACAGCTATGGTTGCTTAAAAATCACTTCGTTGGTGTGCTGTCGGTTATGTCATGCTGCGACATTGGGCAAAATGGCCATTGATAAAGATCATAAACATTTCTAAAGAAGACTTTTTGCCTCACTGTATAACAAAAAAAAAAAAAGCTATGGTTGAAAAAAAATCACAGTAAAAAGTAAAGTGACAATATTTCCAGTATTATGGCATATTGGTGCCTGTATATTTACAAATTATAATACAATATCATATCATATCATATAATGTAGTCATAAAATGTTGATATAGGAACTTTTTTTACAAGACACAAAATACGTACTGCCATGTAAGTTTTGTGACATTTGATGTGAAATGTTCACTGAGTGGCGTTAAAAGTGTGTTCTTTTTTTCCCTGGAACAGATGAACGTACATATGGTACGTTTTATGTGACGTTGGTTGGTGAAATGTCAGTTGAGTGGTGCTATAACTCTAATGCTTCTTGACGTTTTAAAATAACATACCATCTGCACTACAGTTAAACCTACCCGATAGTATGAACAAAAGTGAATGTGGCATAAATATGCAATCGCAAGCATGCCATTTTCGCTTATTTTTTGTTTTAGTTTGTTTATTGTAAATCATGTTTTTCACAAGATTCCACATCCTAAGTCCAATTCTATGCCAGCTGAGCAACCGAGCAAGCTTGTTATGTCTGGAAAGCGAAACATATGGAGCTGTAATCATAACTGTGCATGAAAACGATTACAAGTGCTCGCTGTTTTACCACCTCTTGTGTTCATTTCTGTTAGAAACTGCAGTGATATACTGTATACTTATTGGTACATATTTCGCGTCTTGCAAAAAAGTTTCCACAGGTATCTTTTCGTCATGAGATCAGAAAGCACATGATAGATCAGAGTTTATTTTAAGGGGCCTGTTCAAAAAACAGCCAATACTTGCATATAGGCTGCACAAAAAGAATATATAATTAAGGGAACACACATGACACTTAAATAGTGAAATAAACAACAACTAATTAATGGAAAATGCAATATCATAATGTACATTTCTAATAACAACAACAGAAAAAAAAAAGAAACGGAAAACTGTTTTCTGATAGTTTTTTGTTAGTTAATAGTGTTTATTAAAATGCTAACAGTGCATGAGTCATTTGTTCCTGTGTAGCTATTAATTAATGGCGGAACAGTATTCTAAAGTGTTAATTTCCAACTAATATTGTTGTTTAAAGCAAAGTGATTGTACAAGCTGTCATGGATGATTTTTGTAAATCCCTACCTGGGGCATTCTGGAAAGACAGCAAATAGCACACTGTCACTCAGTCAGATGTTGATGTTTTGTATTACGGTATAAAATCCCTATTGACAGTGTGTTTTCAAAACTCACGTATGTCAAAACACATGGGAACTGCTACTTAGCTAATGTTCAGTATGCCTGGGCCATATAAACATTGTCATTGTCACCATCAAAATTGCATACATATCTTAACGCATTGTCTTTGTCTTCATTTTTTTTAGACTTGCTGTGAGACAAGCCACCCCGTGTGCTATGAATATAAATGTAAAATGGGAGCCCGCTCCATCAGTGAACTATCAGAGACAGCTCCCACCCCTACACATCCAAACCTTATCTTTACATTCCACTGCATATGGATTTGCTTACTGGCATCCCTCCTGTCAACCACTGCAGGAGAACACAATATGCCACAGAGATTATTATGCAGTGATGGAATAAATGTGTCCTGGTTTAATTTATATTCTATGAATCATATAAGCTGAGATGCATTTTCCTATTATTGGTCATCCATGTCATGTTAATAGTTCATGCAACATTACTGTAAAGCAATTTATGCTATATTTCTTCATATATTGCTAGCGGTGATGGGTTAGCTGGGTTAGTCAGTGTGTGAAAACTAATCACAAGGTCATACAGTATGAAAAGACTGTAGGCCTTTCTTGTATAGTGTAAGTACATGAATTCGAATCTAACAGTCTTCCTTTAAAAACCTATCTATGTTGAACACTAACAAAGAGCTTGCTTAATTACAAGAGTGAAAGTCATATTGTACACTACATTCACTCACAAAACATTCAAGTAATGATGACCGTAATTACAATCCATTTGTGTTTACAGCAAATACTTTGTAATGCAATCTTACTGTCAAAAATAGTCACTGAGGATGACTCTCATTCTCTGTACACACGTTAAACACCTCCATGTTTAAATATGGTTGTCACTTTCAAAACATTTCAGTGTATTTATGGCCTATGATCATTTTTGTCTCTAGATACAGCTCTGATTTACAGTGGCTTGCAAAAGTATTCGGCCCCCTTGAACTTTTCCACATTTTGTCACATTACAGACACAAACATGAATCAATTTTATTGGAATTCCATGTGAAAGACCAATACAAAGTGGTGTACACGTGAGAAGTGGAACGAAAATCATACATGATTCCAAACATTTTTTACAAATAAAGAACTGATAAGTGGGGTGTGCGTAATTATTCAGCCCCCTGAGTCAATACTTTGTAGAACCACCTTTTGCTGCAGTTACAGCTGCCAGTCTTTTAGGGTATGTCTCTACCAGCTTTGCACATCTACAGTAGAGACTGAAATTCTTTCCCATTCTTCTTTGCAAAACAGCTCCAGCTCAGTCAGATTAGATGGACAGCATTTGTGAACAGCAGTTTTCATATCTTGCCACAGATTCTCGATTGGATTTAGATCTGGACTTTGACTGGGCCATTCTAACACATGGATATGTTTTGTGACTCCAAGAGGTTTTCTTCCAATATTGCCCTGTATTTGGCTCCATCCATCTTCCCATCAAACTCTTCCAGCTTCCCTGTCCCTGCTGAAGAGAAGCACCCCCAGAGCATGATGCTGCCACCACCATATTTGACAGTGGGGATGGTGTGTTCAGAGTGATGTGCAGTGTTAGTTTTCCGCCACACATAGCGTTTTGCATTTTGGCCAAAAAGTTCCATTTTGGTCTCATCTGACCAGAGCACCTTCTTCCACATATTTGCTGTGTCCCCCACATGGCTTGTGGCAAACTGCAAACGGGACTTCTTATGGTTTTCTTTTAACAATGGCTTTCTTCTTGCCACTCTTCCATAAAGGCCAACTTTGTGCAGTGCATGACTAATAGTTGTCCTATGGACAGATTCCCCCACCTGAGCTGTAGATCTCTGCAGCTCGTCCAGAGTCACCATGGGCCTCCTGGCTGCATTTCTGATCAGCACTCTCCTTGTTCGGCCTGTGAGTTTAGGTGGACGGCCTTGTCTTGGTAGGTTTACAGTTGTGCCATACTCCTTCCATTTATGAATGATCGCTTGAACAATGCTCCGTGGGATGTTCAAGGCTTGGGAAATCTTTTTGTAGCCTAAGCCTGCTTTAAATTTCTCAATAACTTTATCCCTGACCTGTCTGGTGTGTTCTTTGGACTTCATGGTGTTGTTGCTCCCAATATTCTCTTAGACAACCTCTGAGGCCGTCACAGGGCAGCTGTATTTGTACTGACATTAGATTACACACAGATGCACTCTATTTAGTCATTAGCACTCATCAGGCAATGTCTATGGGCAACTGACTGCACTCAGACCAAAGGGGGCTGAATAATTACTCACACCCCACTTTTCAGTTTTTTATTTGTAAAAAATGTTTGGAATCATGTATGATTTTCGTTCCACTTCTCACGTGTACACCACTTTGTATTGGTATTTCACGTGGAATTCCAATAAAATTGATTCATGTTTGTGGCTGTAATGTGACAAAATGTGGAAAAGTTCAAGGGGGCCGAATACTTTTGCAAGCCACTGTATGAAAATGTTATCCCATCTCTTCTTAAAAATGCTGCTCAACTTGAGGTAGCATTCATGTCATTAGCAATTTGAGTAAGAGCTTTGTTTGAAATTCCTAACCATGAGTATCCATTTAAAAATCTTAACATGTTGTCAGGGTTTAAGATTCTGAAACATCTACAAACGTGTTGTTTTAATGAGGTGGGAAAATCGCTTTGCACTCATACAACGCCATAATTTAGAGCCCGTCAGACCTCCAACAAGGACTTGCTACAAGCTCACCAACCTAGATTTAAGAGTTGTTCACCTTGAGAAGCATAAAAAGGCATTATTCAAATGGTAATAGATGGAGCAGCCTCCTCTCTCTGCTTCAGCCCCCAGCCGGGCAGCATGTATTTCACAGAGGAAAACAATGAACCAAAGAAACAAATATAAACAGAAGACTTGCTAAAGCAGTTCTCTGGAGAACAGCAAGATTAATGCCCTTATTCACCACTGGATACCAGGCGGCTGCAGCTATACACATGCCTTTTATGGCAGTAGTATTTTTGACTGGCATCTTTGAGCTCCCATTTGAATTATTTAATAGAAGGCCCCATTCTTTGAGTGCACACAGCGCGAGAGAGAGAGTGAGGGAGAGTCAAGGCGACAGAAATATATGTTTGTTTGTCAGTGCCTATTCTCTGTTCACTTGTGGAATGCATTTTTTCCCTCCCTTCCTTATCCTCCCTATCTTTCTTTGTCGTTGTTTCTTGCATCTAAAGCATAGTCAGCTGGGTATTCCCAAAACATTTGACTCTCTATTGGTGGTCAAGCACAAACAAGCCAAGTCAACCACTAAAGGTATTTTATATATATATATATATATATGTGTGTGTATATTTTCTTTTTCTTTTCTTTTTTTGTCTATGAGGGTAGTGTGTCAAGCAGGGCACAGAATGCACTGGACAGCGTGTTACTGTAAAAGTGATTTTCAATGAGGCTCCAACTCTCCGACTCAGATTTTGTGTGGGTCTGAAGCAGCAAAATCAAGGGCACATTAATTCCATACGGCTAATCTAACTTGGAGGCTGTTTTCCTCACTGGAGAAAAGCATATTGATCCTATCTTTCCTTGAGTCAAATCTAATGTGTATTGCATAACTCCAACTCTTTTGAATTACTTGCATGCAGTTGGCAGACACATTCAAAATGACTTCAACATAGGGTCGTAACCACCATAGACATTGGATCTCATTTACTTAGCATGCGTACGCACACATTTGTGTGTAGAATGTGCGTACAAATAATTTTAAGAATGAATCACAATCACAATTAATGTAATATTTAACACATTCCATTATATACAGTGAAAGAAAGTAAAAAAAAAAAAAAACAGTTAAAACTGGATATATTTTGTAGTCATTTTGTGTTCTGTCTTGAGATGACTGGAAACTTCCTGAGTGAAATTAAGGTATATATTACATTGTATTCCTGATGACTTATTACTGTATAAATAGGAAAACACCTGTGGTTTCACATATTTCTCTCACATTTTTTTTTTTTTTTTTTTTTTTTTTAATTATACATCCCAGCTAACGTCTACTTGGAACACCAAGCCTCTAACCTTCCACAAATGCAGCATTTACAGGATCTACACTGGAAGTTTCATGGAAGTTTCAACTCCCACCAAACAAATGCACAACCAGGGCTGAAACACAACACAACTTCGCTGTTATATGTAACAAAGTTTCTGTGCACTCGACTGACTACATAGGAGCACTTTTGATTTTGTGCACCATTGTGCACCACTATGCGTTTGAGGGGTTGAAACTTAAATGTCTGACAGACAAGATGGCACGAAGTAAAACTGTTTTTGATGTAACCTTTCAAATATGAATATGAGATAAATCATGAATATTATAATGAACTGGAACAGCCTGATAGCAGTTCTCTTCCCACAAATTCCCAATGGCCACTCTTGCTGCTCCTGTCACATCCTAAAAACTTTACTAAATGTTTTTGAAGATTTTATGATTGTAAAAAAGACAGATTTTAGAGTTAATTTGTATTACATAAAATGAAAAACCTTCAATAGGTTGACTGACCCAGCACTATGTCAAAAAACAACCCAGCAAATATATACAACTGGCAAATGAGAGGTCAGTAAAGGTGTTTATTGTGAGAACTGGTGAGAATGACACACTGGCATTGCTCAAGAATCGGGTGAATATGGAAGCTTGTTCCCACCACAGAATAAAACGTTTTAAAAGCTAATTGCGACTTCTTATCTCACAATTGTGAGTCTACATCTTGCAAATCTGAGAAAAAAGCTCAGAATTGCAAGATATAAACACACAGTTGTAAGATAAAAAAAATCACAATTATTTTTTTTTTTTATGTTTTATTCTGTGGCGGAAACAAGCTTCCATAGGCAAGAGCAACTCGATCTCATGGCAATTCGTACATATTTTACAAGGTGGCTAATCCAATTTTTGCTAAACTATACATATTTTACGAGTTCCCCAATTGGTATGAATTCGTATGAATGACCTACCCCTAACCCCGCCCCTTAATCAACCCGTCACTGGGTCTAGACAAATCGTACAAAACCGCACAAGTGAGGTCGTATGAATTAGCCACTTTACGTAAAATACGTATAAATTGGTTGTGAGATAGCGTTGATGAGAGCATGTCTGCAAACAGTGTCAAGTTTGACTAAAGGGTGTAAGGAAAGCATGTATGGAAAGCCCTTATATGGTGATGTTTGGGCGTGTTTTATGGAAATTACTAACTTTATGCATGTGGCGGCTCATTAAGAATACTAGAAATTCACTAACATCAGGCTGATGTTAAGAATAAATTATGTACGTATGGACATGTTGTGAATTCGTGGAGTTTTTTAGCAAGAAGTTGTTCTGTGCATACGAATACAAAATAATCCACGCAATTATTAGTGAATGAGACCTTTTGAAAGAAATACATCCCCCAAATAATCATGTATGACCAAAATGTCTACCTCAACAATAAATTTAAGTTACAATGCAAGAAAGTCCCTTTTATCATTTTTCCTAGAGTTCAGCCTAGTTTATTGTCCATTGCTGTTACTTACTCATGAGTTCCCTACTCATAAATAGTGCTTCACTGGCCTCTGGCCTCTGACAGTATCCGAACAAGAGTTATAATGACCCTGTTTATACCTGGTTAATGTTCTGGGTTAATGTAAAATGCAATCTCTGCAGACACATCTGATGCACATGTCATTGGCTGTAAACAGCAGGTTGACTACCGAGACAGATGTTAATAACAGGTGTAGGTTATAGGCTAGTAACAGGTGGCAGCCTAGTTACCCTGACATTTGTGTCAACCATGTTCTGTAACTGAGGGCTTGATGGTATGTCTTGAAAATAAAGTAATTACCCAACAGACTTCTCCAGGATTCTAAGGCCTATTTGAGTGCCAGGCCCTTCAACTATAAAATACCTGCATTCACGGAGAAAAACAACTGCTCACTGTTATCTTCTTCGAGAAATGATCCACAGTTCTTCTGCTAGTTCTCTGGGGGTCCAGTCCTTGAGCATATTGACGTGAAATATTTGTTTTTCTTTCTTTCCGTTTGGCATTAGAATTTCATATGACAGTGTTACCTTATGATATACTGAGAAGTATCTCAACACAGGACAGAACACTTTTGCTGACCAGAAATGAAGAACTGTTTTCTTGCCACAGCACACAGGCAAAAAAATTGTGTGTGTGCATATATAAATACAGAAATACCATTTAAATGTTTGGCGTCAGTACGGCAAACTTTCTAATTTATAATACATATACAGTCAAGCCAAAAATTATTCATACCCCTGGCAAATTCTGACTTAAAGTTACTTTTATTCAACCAGCAAGTTTTTTTTTTTTTTTTGATTGGAAATGGCATAGGCTTCTCCCAAAAGATAATAAGACGATGTACAAGAGGCATCATCTGGACAAATAAGAAACTTCTGGTCTTCTGTTTTATGGTCAGATAAAACAAAAATTGAATTGTTTGGCCACAATGATGTAGCCTTCATTTGGCGTAAAAAAGGAAAAACCTTCAAACCTAAAAACACCATCCCCACTGTCAAACATGGTGGTGGGAACCTAATGTTTTGGGGGTATTTTTCAGCCGGTGGACCAGGGAACCTAATAACAGTAAACGGCA
>NC_133363.1:21520630-21574790 GCF_049309525.1 Garra rufa | reverse complement strand
CACATAAACTGGAGTCAGCATTTTTTGCAAGCAACTATTCTACAGTGAATTTATTCCATGTTCCTCTCTGAACGTGTGTGTGTGTGTGTGTGAAGCCAGTGCCACATAGGACATCTAGACTGACTGCGTTTGGCCCTGTGGATGTGCAATGAAGTGGGGGAAAGACTGTTTTGTTTGCTGAGTTATGCAGATTTCATGGAGATCAGTGCAAATTCTCAACTTCTATTGCCTACTGTGAATAATGCAAACAGTTTATTTTGTGGACCAAAGATTCTACTCAGCTTTGGTGAACCACTTGTAAATTAAGAGATAAAAAAGACTGAATGCAATTATTGCAAAAACACAAACAGCCTGCAAAAGAAGTTGCATCAAGCTCTGGCTGTAAGTTATTATTTTTACTGTCCGATAAAATGCATTGATTTATGCAACACAGGAAACAATACCCCAAACCTTACCTAGTCTTAGTTTTCAAAAGTGAAACTAATCATAGATGATCACTAGAATGTTTGTCATACAAATGCCCCATTTCATTTGATTTTATCTATTTTTAATTATTACAAAATGTTCACTTACTGTTCCAAAAGGCACCATTCTTGTAAGAAAGACTGTAGACTGTATCTCTACAGATGCATAAATTTAGCCTATTTTGTCTCAAATAATCACTGAAAATACAAAGGGTGATAAAATAAAAAAAGATACAAAGTTTGACCTTTTAAGTTTTATATTAAGTTGTTTAATTCAGTGAATTTATATTAGGTTGATTAGCAATGAATCTAAAATGAAATCAAAACTGGGATGTAAAACAGGTAAGGAGTCACTATAAGTGACAAGGGGCAACGATAATAGGAGTATGAAATGAAAAAAAAAAAGATTTTCTTTTACAACAGTGAGCAGGACAGAGGTTATTTTAAACAGAGACGCCTCTCCTACCCTTGACCTAATCTGGTCTCTCCTTTTTATCTCTCCCCATCTGCCTCCAATCACCTAACCTCATCTAGCAGATAAACCTGTCTGTCTGATAAAACAAGAAGAAGAGAGGTGGTGGGGGAGGCGGCTGTGTGGGGTGGGGAGGGCCAATGAGGTGGGCTTGGATTTTAAATGTATCACATAAAAAAATACCAATTTACATTACTGGGGTGGGAGACTCCTCTGGGAGAGCACAAGAGGCTTTTTGATGGATGAATAAAAGTACACTACGAAGGAGAATAGTGTGGTGGGAAAAAAAATCCTAGATGACCCGATTTTGCAAATTTGGCCCGTGGGAATAGAGGGAGAGGAAGTGAGAAAGACTGAAAAGTCACCGATTTAGGAGATGCATTTGGGGAAAGTGATATCGCTCCTCATCCTCTCCAGCCTCAGCTAAATAAAAGAATAAAATTTATCATTGTGGCAAAGAGTGAGGGGAGAGCGAGTGAGAAACTTTTCACCCTTCAGCAGGTTACCGTGTTCTCGTTCTATAAATCCTCTAAGACGAATACTTTTTAAAATGCCCTGAAAACACAGATCCAAGGAGAAGTGTTTAGGTTCATTGCAAGGGCTTATTGAAATATCCGAAACAAGATTACAGTCCCTCCCTGCTGTTTATTGTTGAATTTGGAGTGCGGTTTTCCTGAGGCCTTAAGTTGGATCAGTTGTTGGCGTTCTGGTGGGGTGGTCTTAGGTAAGGTAAGTCAACTTGATCGAGACCTGATTAAATATGAGACAGGCAGAGATGGCCTGAAAGAGATAGAGAATAAGAGCAATACTCTGACACCTCTAGAAAGTCTTCCTGGAGAACTGGAGAAGTGCACTGTTAAACCTCATGTATTTAATGCAATTGCGTTTAGTTACATTTTAAACTGCTAAACTGTTTTGGCCTATTTATATTTCCAGTATTAGCCCAGATTTCATGCTGATCATTTTATTTATGTATTTAATTATTTTGGTCATAAACAGATATTCCATCCAAAGTCACCTTTATGGTGATAAGTGTTCTTGGTGGTAAATCTGCTGTATAAATAAATACACCCTTTGTAAGACCAACTACACTGTGGGAGATCATCTCATAACAGTAACCAGAGACTTGACTCATCAGCACAATTTAAACCCTCTTCTAAACTTGCAGATACCAGCCACGAGGGCCTCCATAAGTTAGTTTTATAACATCAAGGGCCCTTTTTTACCAATCTAAGCACATAGTCTGATGCATATGGCACAGGTTCACTTAGGGTGTGTCTAAATACACTTTTGCCAGTTTCACAACAGAAAAAAAATGGTCAGCGCGCCAGGCGCATGGTCCAAAAGGGTTGCACCTATTATCGGAAAGAGTCAGTGGGCGTATTTTGGGCATAATGTGCAATAAACCAATCAGTGTCTCATTTGTTTCAGTGTTTCCCATTCTGTTTAAAAGCCAGTTGCGCTTGCACCATGTTGGATTTGCTATTGACATGGTGGAATTTGCAAGAGCAAAGATGGAAAGCTTCTCCAGAGATGAAACGGATCTGCTTGTGCATGAGGTTAAAGTGCATGACCAGACTCTACAGGACTAGTCTCGCGTAGCCAGACCTTCAGACTGGCGGCTGAAGGTCTGGAATTCATAGCAGCTTTAATTGGCAAAGGCCCGTCCATAAGGCCATTTGACCGACATGTCAAACAACCAATCACAGTTCGTTTCGTTCAGCGTCACGTTTCGGGTGTAGAAATGCCCCCACAACAACAGACTGGCATGCAACAAGTCAGTCATTGAAATAACCAGCATTAACGAAGAAGAGGGAGAACAAGCAGTAAGTCAGTAATTTGTTCGCGAACGTCGCAAATGTGTATAACAACAACGGCGTCTGCATAAGCACCTTTTAGCAAAACGCGAGTAAATCAGTCTGCGCTTTGTTTCCCGGCTAACCGAAAATAAACGCGACACTCGTGTGTTCCGGATATCCGATCAAATTCAACTAATCAGATCACAACTTCGACATTCCTGAAGTGTTTCCAGTTAAGTGTACCATATGCATCAGACGTTTAGCCAACGTTCCGTGGGTGTGACGCCTGAGGCTGAGACTACTACAGGACAAGCTTTCTTTATGTACACAATAACAATATTTTACATTGTTATCCTTTCATTCTTAATATTTGGCATGTTTCTGAGCTGCTGTGTTTAATAAGCAGAGTGTTCGCACATTATGCACGTATATTACTAACACTCCTTTTAAATAAATAAATAAATAAAAAAAACTGTGCCATTGATTTTACACCATGTTTTTGTTGGTCAATGGTGCAATCATTCTCAATTGCCTCAAAATAGCAACCCGCCAAAAATGCGCCTGAATACACCTTGTTTTCAAACCAGCACACCTATTGGCGAATAGATGGGTAGAAGTGCATAACAACGTGGCACTGGACATGAAAATAATAACTGTATCGGGCTGAAATTAGCAAAAAAACACTTGTATGATAGGGCCTCAACAGTTTTCTTATACCATCCAGTCACACACAGTCATGTTGGAATATGGAATATGAAAATCTTAGTAACATAATTAACTTTCATTAGTTCTTTCAACCAATTCAGCTGAAATATATTAAAAATAACACAATTTAATTGCTAGTTAACTTTCATGAAATGATTAGTTTACTCATTGGGAGTGAACTTGATTACACAAGTTTCTGAGAGACTTATTTAAGGCAATGGATTGTATTCAAGTCACTGAGTTAATGTTGGAATTTGCAAGCAAAAAGGCTTTATTGTCTGTTGCCAATAATGTAACGATGTATGAAGCACAGCTCACACAAAAGTTACTTTCAAGCAGCTTGTTGGTCAGCACAGAGATTATGTGTGGCAAAATGTTTTCCTTTCAGACGAAATCAATTCCTACTGAAACGACTAGATTTCACTTGCAAAGACCGAACAATAATAAAGTAAGCATACTTTTCCTTTTAGACTAAATGATTAGTTCAAGAAGACACCAAAGATTGTGGTCCATGCTTCTACACCACAGACTGTGTGGGAACTTCCTACCATGACCCCTTGAGCATTATGTGAGGTCAAAGGTGTCATCCTCACCCACTCCAGTCTAGTCTGTTATTTCTCCCTTGAGAAGGCAGTACACGTCTGACCAACCACTCTGCTCAAAAACATATTTTCCCATAGGAAGCTGAAAACTGCATTCTCAGATATAAGTTGACTTGTACAGTCACACCAACACTTTGGATAATTAAGAAGTAAAATTGAAACAGTACAAAAAGCCCAAAAAGAGAGAGAGAGAGAGAGAGAGAGAGAGAGAGAGAGAGAGAGAGAGAGAGAGAGAGAGAGAGAGAGAGAGAGAGAGAGAGAGAAACACTTAGGGTGCTTTCACACCTGGCACTTTGTTTCGGAACCTGGCACGTTTCCAGCCTTAGATCTGTTTGTTTGGGCATATGTGAACATGGCAATCGAAACACGCGGCAAAACAATTGGTTCGATATCGCATATCGCCTGAACGAGGTGGTCTCGGCTCGATTAAAAAACAAACTCTGGAGCGGTATGGATGTAGTGAGAAAGCAATCTGATCCAACAGACCAACGAACCAGGCTATATCACAATGTATAATGTGTAATTACAGTTCCGGGAAAGGCAGTAGCTTTGTTGTTTAGCTAATACCTCTTAAAATGAACCTGTGAATGTCTGTGTATGGGCACGTCTTTACTATTCAAAATCAAAGTGCGCCTTTTCATTTTATAATGCCGTCTTATTGCTCTCTTTGTAGTAGATGCATTTTAAAAATGTTTTCCCTACAAATCCTGGACTCTTGCTTTAAAATTATAAATTAATATAACAACAGCTACAAAAAATGCAACTGATTGGCGTTGATTGACGTTACTTTCGTTTTTGAAAGGAAAGCACCGATGCCGATCTACATATGCATCTATGTTCGTTTGAATCATTTGTGATGCAGCTTCACCCACAGCAGAAGTGCGTAAAAGGGTTTTTTATGCATCTTTGCAAATGGTCTTTCTTAATGTGTTGGTTAGCAAGTTCCGCAGCTAAACGTGGCTAAAGTAAACATAACAGTTTTTTACTTGTATTTCTTGTGGGCAATAAAAAGGGGAGAGACATTCTCCAATTTAATGTGTACAGCGAGCTTCTTATTAGAATGCCTATAACAAAGTTCACACCATTGAAAACATCATTTAATTTCATTTGTTTTAAATGAATTAAAAAATACTGAGAACAAACTTTACAGACATCATTGGTTGCTTTACATGTCAGCCTTCTCCTACCTACGTTGGCAGTCCTTGGCCAATATTGGCCTTCTTGACTCCACCCTGTGGATGGAGAAAACAATGACAAAGACCAGACAAGCAAAGGCCATTACAGTTGACTTAACAGGAGCAGGAAAAAACAACCAGAACGTAGCGCTAGTTCTTATTTTCCCAGTATACGACTAACCCTGCGCTTCTGGGTAATGATGGGCCTCTTGACAGAGTTGAGAGATCCATCTGAACTATAATAGAGCCTATGACAGTGGGGACTCTGGCATGCCTGAGGTTATTTTACACTTCATACCACATAGCACAGTTAAAAAAGCCATAATGAAATACTTACACAGAAGTATACACAGGAAAGGGAGGTAATGAAAAAATACTACCAGCACTCTTATTGGTGTGGCTGACACATTCTTGTTTATGAACTAGGTTTGTCCCCTGTGGTTATGCAAAACTTGCAGTTATAGATGATAAAAGTGTTTTATTTATTTTTTTCTGGCTATCACATGCTGACGGTGAAAGTCTGACTGCCTGAGGTTGCAATTTTTATCAGCAATTTCACAATGTTACTACTTAAAAACAAACAAATGTGGCGATGCATGGGGAAAGTTACCATTTCCTAAACTGCTTTTTCTTTGTCCAATGTCTTACTTTGGCATGGAAGTGAGAAATTCCCTTGAGCCTGGAGCCAGCTCACAGTGTGCTGAAATCTTTAATGTGCTACACTGCCAGATGTTCCTGATAAGAAAGAGGCGAGCATTGGTGCTGTCATTTTTGAATAAATTTCTCGCTCTTCATGCCCTTCTGTGCCTGTATCACACAAACATTTACACACACATTTTAGTGTTGTGCTCTCCCATCACACATCAAGTACTAATTTAAAAATCAACACTGAAAAAATATAATCGCAACAAATTGGTTTGCAGTGGCAGGATGCTGGCTCAGTGAAATGAATGCCTGAGGCCATCTCCCCACACCACATTCAGTCCTGTCAGTGTGTGTGTGTGTGTGTGTGTGTGGATAGACAGATAGAGGCAAGTAAACTGTAAAGCAAGTGAAGCAAGAAGTAATCTTGAAAAGATGAACAGTCTTTAGGTTCTCGGGGCTTCTAATTAACTTCACTGTATTAAGCTACAAGTGTATGTAGACTCAGTTTTGTAGAAGGAATGCCACTCATTGCTTGAGTTTTCAATTAGCCAGAAGCAGTGAAAGGAGGAGAAAAAAACATTCTCATATCGTTATACTGATATCATTAATTGTTTGTCAAAGTTGAAACTTCTGAAATGTAACTTATCATAAGCATCCCAGCAAACCTTATAGACTACTTGGAGCTTCTTTCTAAAGTCCTGTGTTCTAAAAAAGAGTCTTTTGTGTGAAGGCGTAAAATGCAGCTCATGAAATATATCTTCTGAAATATATTTTAACATTTAGAGAAAAGTCTGAAAAGTAGAAATACTGCAGAAAAGTAGAAAATTACCACAATAACATGAGCAGAAGGGTGAAAGTGAAGGACTAAATGCCATTCTTTAAAACATTTAGTAGTAGTAGCATTTAGCAATATGTTGGTATAAGAACCTCCATAATAAATTAATTATCTCCGTTTATTGGTGAAAAAAAACAAACAAAAAAAAACAACTGGGACGGCTAACCAATTTAAGCCTATTGTGTATTTCTGAGGGAGGGGCTTAATAGAACCGGGAAGTCAACAAACCATTTTTAGGAGAACGGAAACAGTGGTGTAGAATAAAGGTAAAACGTGAAAAATAATGTGATTTTTAAAAATCAAAGCATAAATACATTCAGTGCACCCCATAAACACAATCAAGCTTTCGAAAACAGCTGACTGACCACTACTTTAATTAATAATACAATCTGTTAAGCATTATACAGTGAGGGGATAAAATATTTTATCCCCTGCTGATTTTGTTGTTTTCCCATTGACAAAGAAATGATCAGTAATATAATTTTAATAGTAGGTTTATTTGAACAGTGATAGAACAAAAAACATCCAGAAAAACGCATTTCAAAAAAGTTATAAACTGATTTGACTTGGTGGCAAAACCCTTGTTGGCAATCACAGAGGTCAGACGTTTCTTGACGTTTCTTGACGTTTCTAGTTGGCCACCAGGTTTGCACACATCTCAGGAGAGATTTTATCCCACTCCTCTTTGCAGATCCTCTAAAAGTCATTGAGGTTTTGAGGGTGACATTTGGCAACTCGAACCTTCAGCTCCCTCCACAGATTTTCTGTGGGATTAAGGTCTGGAGATTGGCTAGGCCACTCCAGGACCTTAATGTGCTTTTTACTTGAGCCACTCTTTTGTTGCCTTGGCCGTGTGTTTTGGGTCATTGCCATGCTGGAATACCCATCCACAACCCATTTTTAATGCCCTGGCTGAGGAAAGAAGGTTCTCACCAAAGATTTGACGGTACATGGCCCCGTCCATCATCCCTTTGATTTGGAGCAATTGTCCTGTCCCCTTAGCAGAAAACACCCCCAAAGCATAATGTTTCCACCTCCATGTTTGACGATGGAGATGGTGTTCTTGGGGTTGTTCCTCCTCTAAACACAGCAAGATGAGTTGATGCCAAAGAGCTAAATTTTGGTCTCATCTGACCACAACACTTTCACCCAGTTCTACTCTGAATCATGTAGATGTATACTGGAAAACTTCAGACGGGCCTGTACATGTGCTGTTTTGAGCAGGGGACCATGTGGGCATTGCAGGATTTCAGTCCTTCACGGCGTAGTGTGTTACCAATTGTTTTCTTGGTGACTATGGTCCCAGCTGCCTTGAGATCATTGACAAGACCCTCCTGTGTAGTTCTGGGCTGATTCCTCACCGTTCTCATGATTATTGAAACTCTGCAAGGTTGATTAATGCATGGAGCCCCAGACCAAGGGAGACTAACAGTTATTTTGAGTTTCTTCCATTTGCTAATGATTGCACCAACTTCTGTGATGGTCTGGTAGCCCATTCTAGCCTTGTGTAGGTCTACAATCTTGTCCCCGACATCCTTGGACAGCTCTTTGGTCTTTGCCATGGTGGAAAGTTTGGAATCTGATTGATTGCTTTAAGAGATTGCTCCTAATCTCAGCTTGTTACCTGTATAAAAGACACCTGGGAGCCAGAAATCTTGCTGATTGATAGGGAATCAAATACTTATTTCACTCATTAAAATGCAAATCAATTTATAACTTTTTTTTTTTTTTTTTTTTTTGCTGTTCTGTCTCACTGTTCAAATAAACCTACCATTAAAATTATAGACTAATCATTTCTTTGTCAGTGGGCAAACATACAAAATCAGCCGGGGATCAAATAATTGTTTCCCTCACTGTATGGTGTTAATAATTGTATTATTGGTGCTTTTAAACACTGTAAACCATCTTTCAGAATATTTGAAGATTTTTTTAAAAAATGCATGATCATATGACTTGAATGTTCAATTTGTAAGCATTTCAATTTATATGAAATAATGATCTGTTAATCATTAGGTAATGCTTAATAAATACATTAGTAAACATTAACAAGCACACTAAATCATATTTTCAGCTATGTGAATATATACAGTATTAACTAATGATCTGTTAAGCATTACAGTACATAATATTTATAATAAAATGTCACCTTGTGTAACCCAGGCTCAAAAACATTTGTGGTCTAAATCAGTGTGCGAATATGGTTGGGCTAAATAACTGGGGAATGTAGGTAGAAATAATGCGATAAAAGATAAATAATGTGTATATATATATATATATATATATATATATATATATATATATATATATATTTATTTATTTCTCCTTGGATGTGGGTTACTTGTGGTATCAGGACAGTGAGTAGATGTTTGCAATAAAACTTTATTTCGTTTTAAATCCTTAGTCTGTGCTGCGCAGGTGAGCAGCCAATCGAGTATAAGTAGGCAAAGCTGACTCCGCCCATTAGGGAACCGACAGAAGAGAAAGTACGAGAAGAGAAGCTTGAGTTAGAAGTTGCGTGAAGTTTTGATTTATCGGATTTTATCAGAAAAATACGTTGTAAAGAACGAACTGCGCAAGTTATCTTGCACATATTTTGTTGAGAAGTAAGTTTAAATAGTTGGAAGGACTTACTTGTATCTTGTGATCCGTGTGACCGCTGTCACGCTGAAATCCAATGGAGTAGGCCATCATTGCGTCATCCGGTGGAAACCTGAAAGAAAAATAAGAAATATCATTAATACACAAGGGAATCGGTGAGTTAAGATTTCAGTATAAATGTTGTGGTGATTAAATGGTGTATTGATGTGCTTGGAAAGGAAAAACTTTCAGTGAATGTATACATTGTTATAGAAATGTATGTACAGTGTGTTAAAGAATGTGTATAGTTGAGCAAAATGTATGTGAAATATGGGCTGATTTTGTATATCGTTCTGTGTGTGTACACAGGCCAGTTTGTTTTCTTAGAGTCTAGGATCTGGATCTTTCTATTCGTGGACTGCACTGATATGAACATTTCAATCGTGCACCGAGTGAAGATGGCGAGCCAACCGTAAATCGACCAGAAACGTCTTTCTTTTGTCTCTGTGGACATTTGTATTGCGTTGCCTCCAACGAACATATTTCACTGGATTGTTGAAGGTTTGAAGTATCTAACACTTTCTTTGTTTTGAACGCTGGATCATTGATTATAAGGAACTGAGGACAGAATATAATTTGTTGTTAATTGGACTGACACTTCACTTTTGAACTGTTCATCTTCAGCATTATTGCTGCTGAATTGATATTCAGTACAGTTGCATATTCAGTTGTATTTATGCAACTTTATTTTGTATAAATAAGTGTTACAGCAGGAATTTACACTTTTTTTTGACATTTGAGTTATTTCTTTGTACTCACTGAACTTGAGTATGTATTAAGTTGTGCATGTAAGAGGAAAAGAGAAAGAGGAGATTGAACCTACAATTGAACATTTGAGTCCAGTTTAATTTAATTTGGAAGAAAATTATTTTCTGTGTTTAGGGTTTTAATTTTTGTTCATATTGGGTAATTTATTTGTTTGGAAGTCAGATTCAAAGCTGATTGATATGTGTATTTGAATTTGTATTTATTTTGGTTTACTTTTGCCCTTCATGTAGTGTCATTGACACATTCAATCTGTGTATCCTGCCAAATTTCCCTCCCAAACAAAACAAACATCTTTATTTTATATAAATAAGCACATTTAAAACATATGTGTGTGTGTGTGTGTGTGCCTTGCCTCTCACAAAATCTTGTCTTCTGATTGGATCTTAATTAACTTATAGTATCCTACAACAATCATTTAAATTCTAGTGAATGATTGTTTTTCCTTTTCCTTTATGAGTAAACCTTTCTGTTCCAGTCGTCTAACGGGGGTTACACTTGCCTTGTCAGTTATTCCTGTCAGTTATTTCCACCAGAATGTATCCTTCAGTCCAGAGGTAAACAGTTGTTATTCTAGAGATCTGGCCAAACTAAAGGAATCCCCCCTATCTGTGCCTTCACAGGAAGGATTTCTCACTCTCTCATATGTAGAGCCAAGCCGCCACCTGTTCTACAAACCTGTCTGTAGTCAGCCACCATATGCCATGGAGCTAACCATGAGAAACCCACTCCAGCACTCGTGACTGACTCACTGCCTGTGAAAGTATTTAATATCTACTGCACTAAAAAATAAAGAACATCTGATATTAAAATACATCTGTTAAGAGCTAAATACAGCATACAGGTTGTTGGACCAATCAAGTTTAACATTTACATTGTGCATTTGGCTTTATTCAAAGAGACTTAGATTGCATTCAAGGTACACATTTAATCAGTTCTTTTTTTCCTGGCCTTGCTAGTGTCATGCTCTACTGTTTAAGCTACAGGAAGGCTATTTGTGAGATACAAAAGGAAATAACTAGTTAACAAGATCATTTGAAATCACAAAACGTATTGTGAATGATCCATTCCCAATTTTGATGGATACAATTGTTACTGTTCTATATTTTCTCATAGAATATTCTTTATCAGCCACAAATTAATTAATTTACAGGAAAAAATGGTTGCGACTGGGAATTCACATTGACTTTAAAACTATATTTTGTCTGTACAGAATCCTCATAATCATTAAAATGGTCTATCACATATTTACTGCAAAGCAGACCAGGTCACACTTAATATGCAAATAATATACCATTTAAATCAGCATGTCTTGCATCCTAAAAAGCATGTAGTTTCCTAACCCTAATGAGACTGTTGTAGAGTCTTCTTTTACAGCTGAGGGGAATAAATCGAGACTTTTTAAATCACTTTATAGTGGCATTGTGAAGCAGCATGTAGCTCACAGGTAGAGCTGGAAAAATTGGAGCACAGCTGTTCCAGGTCCAGGCTCATCAGCAAAAGCAGGGAGCCACACCGACGTCCCAGTTTGGTGAATAACAACTCAAGACGAACTTTAATGTGTTAGTCTGTTTGTCATTTCTTACAGCATTGGACAAAGAACAAACTGGGCCGCCTGGCATCCCCTGACCGCCCACACTCCACTGCTGAGACACATTTGAGCCGTTTCAATGCACATCCTGCCATGACTTAACGGCCCTGTTCCCTCATGTCTGTCTTTATTCACCAGCCACAGGCATGAGCAGTGGCTTTGCAAGAAACATAGAGTTTATAACCTCTGCAGTTGTATAAGCATACTGTAAATACTTGTGTTAACACATATTGAATTATGTAAACTGTTTTCAGTTCAAAGGAGTTTGAGAAATTGTTGATTTTCTGCTGAGAAGAAATAGTAATGGATGCTGTTTTTTTTTCTGCTGACAGTGAAAAGTTGTTCCACTTGTTGTTCCAGCGAGAGGCTAACAGAAGAGAAAGGGCGAAACAATCTCTCCATCTGTCCATCAATTTCTATCCAACAGGCTCCTGTGCCAATGTGAGTGCACACCAGTGAGGACAACTGCTGCAGCTAATGGACATCCGCTTTTCTCACTGCTGGGTAAAGTGGGAAACGTCAGCATCAGCAATTTTACACTGTCCTGTTGCCTGTTTTTTTTTTTTTTTAAGGTGACTCAGCTACTGTTGTTCTCTAGAGAAAGAGACACAGAAAAATAAATGTTCAAGGAGTCCACAAGTTCACATGGTGGCTTTTCGTTTCAAAGCCTTTACTGTTCTTAAACAAAGCATTTTGTTCTGTTATAGCTAATAGAATTTAAACTCATATTTTAAGTATTTATAAATCTGGTAACACTTTAGAATAGGGAACACTTATTCACTATGAGCTATGGCTTTTCCCTCAATAAATTCCTAATTTGCTGCTTATTAATAATTAGTAAGGTAGTTGTTAAGTTTAGGTATTGGGTAGGATTAGGGATGTAGAATAAGGTCATGTAGAATAAGACATTAGTATGTGCTTAATTAGTCTTAATAAATGGCTAATATTCTAGTAATATGCATGCTAATAAGCAGCTAGTTAAGAGACCGTAAAATAAAGTGTTACCAAAAGTCTTTATATACAGTCAGGCATAACATTATGACCACCTTCCTAATATTGTGTTGGTCCCCCTTTAAGTCCCGTTAGTTGCGAGGTGGGGCCTCCATGGAGGCCAAGTCAACATCTCAATCCCGTTGTGCTCCTCAAACCATTTCTAAATCATTTTTGCTTTGTTGCAGACCGCATTATCCTGCTGAAAGAGGCCACAGCCACCGTTTCCATGAAAGGGTGTACATGGTCTGCAACAATGCTTAGGTAGGTTGTACGTGTCAAAGTAACATCCACATGGATGGCAGGACCCAAGGTTTCCAAGCAGAAATTTGCCCAAAGCATCAGACTACCTCCGCTGGCTTGCCTTCTTTCCATGGTGCATACCTAATATAAAAGAAAACGTGATTTATCAAACCAGGCCACCTTCTCTCATTGCTCAATGGTCCAGTTCCGATGCTCACATGCCCACTGTTGGCACTTTCGGCGGTGGACAGGGGTCAGCATAGGCACTCTGACTGGTCTGCAGCTATGCAGCCCCATACACAACAAACTGTGATGCACTGTGTATTCTGACAGCTTTCCTTTAGAACCAGCATTAATTTCTTGAGCTACAGTAGCTGGTCTGTTGGATTGGACCACACGGGCCAGTCTTCGCTATCCACGTGCATCACTGAACCTTGGCCGTCCATGACCCTGTCACGGTTCGCCATTGTTCTTTGTTCCTTGGACCACTTTTGATAGATACTGACCACTGAAGACTGGGAACACCCCACAAGAGCTGCAGTTTTGGAGATTCTCTGACCCATTCGTCTAGCCATTACAATTTGGCCCTTGTCAAACTCGCTCAAATCCTTAAGCTTGCCCATTTTTCCTGCTTCTAACATCAGCTTTGTGGACAACATGTTTACTTGTTGCCTAATATATATATCCCACCCACTAACAGTTGGCGCGATGAAGAGATAATCAGTGTTATTCACTTCACCTACTGTATCAGTGGTCATAATGTTGTCTGATCAGTGTATACATTACCAATCTTCATATATACATGTAGTGTTGTTGACTTGGATAAACCCAAAGACAAAAAGGACAGGAGGAGTGAGGGTGGATTTACTATTGGCAATGTGGGGAGTATCAAAGTTAGTGACTGCAACGATCAATTACTAGGCCTTAGAAAGTGACAGGGATAATACATTGCATTCTTCATAAGATGATTATGTTGTTAAATGAGACACTGCAGTCCTCTTGTAAGCACATAATCCGAGGATCTTCGACTGCCATGCAAATGTACCAGATGTCAGTGTGCTTGACACAAAGCCAAAGTACAAATTCTTCTCTTGCTCTCTAGTTCTTTCACCCCTCCTCCCCTGCTACACCTCTGCCTGTGACAAGCAAACATTATGCTAAATGGCAAATATCTTTTATTTCATATTCTTTTGTTAATTAATCGTGCATGTTTAAACTATAGATAGCAGGTTTTGTGTGAATGCTACTCAAACAGCTGTAGAATATAATTTCTGGCACTTGAAAATGAATTTGTTATTACCAGGAAGTGAAAGAAACAACAACAACAACAACAACAACAACAACAACAACACACTTTTCCCTTCCTGCTCTCTTGAAAAGTTTGTCAAAATCTTTACAAGTTTATCTCTCCTCATTCTTTTCTCCTCTGGGAACATGTACCGAGCTCGCCGTCGGAAACCATTCATTCTCAACGTCTGCCTCACAAGGGAGAGTTCAATGAACATCTGGTTGCCCAAGGAGACAACCTAGTGACGTTGTGACGTCAACAGAGCACCAGTACCCTGTCCTTACCTTCCTCGCCCACACACATACACACACACACACACCCTCGATAGGTCTTTCTCATTTGTGATGAATTCTTAATTTGCAATTAGACCCTTTAATGAGGCTGCCTGCTTTTCCAGAGAGTATTGTGATTCCTTTAAATTGCTTTTAAGTGTGTTTGATGAGCTGTGTATACTCTCTTTAAGCAAAAGGTAATGTGCTTTTCTCCATTATCACCATATAAATGCCATTACAAAATGGTGAAACAACAGTATTGTCAAAAACTTTCAGTTAACTTAATGTACCTCAATGTTTTTACAACTATATCCATCTTTAGACAGACAGACAGACAGACAGACAGACAGACAGACAGACAGACAGACAGACAGACAGACAGACAGACAGACAGACAGACAGACAGATAGATAGATAGATAGATAGATAGATAGATAGATAGATAGATAGATAGATAGATAGAGACTTCTGATGATTTTCACTAGATAGATAAAGACTTCTGATGTTTTTCACTATTTAAATACCTTTTTACCTTTACTTCTTCGATATTAAATTGCCCTGTGGTGTGCCAAATTAATTTTTAAAAGTACAACATAGTCCATGCTGTCTCTCAATTAACGGAAGCTCAAAGCTGCATGCATAATAATTTCATAATAAGAATTAAATAAAGATGTTTTATATTGTGCATAGCATACCTAAACATATTATGTGTTCTCTTTTAACCACCGTGTTTAATTATATCAGTTGATTTTGATTAGATCTATCAGACGTGACTCCCTTCAACAGTACAGTTCCCAGTTTTATAAAACTATTGTAATTAATCATGTATTACGTGAGAAACAGTCTGTTTTAAAAGTGTGATGTTTAGATCATTTAATTTTGTGCTTTTGTCAAATTAATTTCCCACTTGTCACCATCCATGTATTACCATCATTCATAATTGCATTTTGCAGGGTGCAGTTATAATTTTCATATCATTTTGATTCATCTTAGATTCACTTAAGCAAATGAGCTGAAGAACTATTGGGCACAGGGGATGTGACTCCGTGATGAAGTGCCCAGCTATAAGGGTTTTATTTATAATGAAGTTGTGATTGCCTAAATGAGATAATGTTGAAGTTAAATGACTCTTTCCTATGCTTGTATAGGTATACCTGCTTCACACAAATTAAAACAGATGGATTTACTAAACAGAATGATTTTTCATAGCTGTTCAATGTTTTGTTTTCCTATAATTTGAATATACAACACCACTGATACAGAATTCATAAACATAAGACCTTTTTGTGCTCGTCTATAGAGCTGCCCTCAGGCCAGTGAGAAGATTTTTTTAGAACCATGAACTTGTGCCCACGGTTTTATAATCTTACACCCCCACTTTATAAACTCCACTCACTGTTCCCTGATATGTACAATCCATGACCATGAATTTATAAGCTTGCTATCAGTACTCGCAGAATCATAAAGTGCACCCTTGAATTATCACATTTCGTCTTAGTGGCCCAAGGGAAGCTCCATACACTTCTGACATCCCCAGATGCACTTCTCTCCTGTGCTTTAAAAAAACGGCCTACAAAATAAAAAAAGGAGAGAGAGAGACCACTGGGACAATTTCTGTCGAAAGTGGAGGCACTGCTGTGCTTTCTTCTTCATGTGGTACAGGTAAGGTCATTCAAGTCCAGTAAACAGAGGACCACATCGGTCTGCTGACACTTTCTACTGTTGCTCAATCAATGATCCAAGCTGATGAGATTGCAGATGGCCCTCCGTCTTCTGAAGAGCAGGTTTATTGTCATCTAACGCCATTTTTACAGCCTAATCATTACTGCTGATTAGAGCATTTTCTGAGTGCTCATTAGGAGCTCAATCTGGCCTGATATTGGGTTGTGGTGTTTTTCAACCTCTGCTCCACAAAGCATCAAATGACTCTCTATTTCTTATTTGTCAAAGTTGTTTAAAGTGTTTTTTTTTTTTTTTTGGAAATATTATACTTGCTAATTTCTATAGAACTTTAGATCATTTTGATTTCTAATGATATTGAGAACAAGATGTAGACTTGCAATATGAATTTCAATGTAAAGATGAAAAATTTAAATGAAATTGACTAAAATTGAAAACAGTTGATTTAAAAATGTTGATTATACAGTATATAAAGGTATTATATGTCATTGTTCATGTTAAGTAATGCATTAACCAACCTTAAAGGGGTCATCGGATGCCCATTTTCCACAAGTTCATATGATTCTTTAGGATCTTAATGAAAAGTCTATACTACACTTTGGTTAAAAATTCTCAATAGTAGTGTAAAACAACACTCTCTTACCTTGTCAAAATCAGCTCTGCAGAAAATCAACTAATTGTATTGCATGGTCCTTTAAATGCAAATGAGCTCTTCTTGCCCTGCCCCTCTCTGCCTGGGATGATGAGCTGTAATGTTTACTTTAGCCGCATTTAGCTGCGTTTATCCGCATTTAGTGGCAAAACTTTCCAACAAACACATTATTAAGAAAGGCCATTTGCAAAGATGCATAAAAAAACCTTATACTCACTTCTGCTGTGGGTGAAGCAGCATCAGAAACGATTTGCACGAACATAGACGCATATGTAGATCGGGAACAGCGCTTTCCTTTTAAAAACGAAAGTAACGTTATCCTCTGCAACTTCAGCAACTCAGATGTCGGGAGTAAATTACTACTGCTATGTTCAGTATTACATCCAACAACAGAACACCTCAATCGCTCAATCGGAGACATTCTTGTCTTTCCCCGCACCTGAGTCGACACAATGGCGATCGGAGTCGGACTGTTTCAGCTCGGTGAGAACGGGTCTAAGGTAAGGCGCTGATATCAATCAACTATCCTGGGAGCGGTCTCTGTCGGTGTGCCGTCACATTCTCTCAGGTTACCATTTTCATCTGCTCAAGCAGAATGTTAATGTCATCTTGTGCTTCAGTAAAGTATCTCTGGCTAAAACTAGCTGGTGTATTGAAGTCCCACTTAAATGCTCCTCAACAAGATGTGGTCCTTCTGTGTCCAAAGTTTATCAAAAACATCTTGGGGCAAGGTTTTCACACTGATAGCTCACATTGTAATTAACTAAGGGGGTGGGGTTTACCAATTGGTAAATTGCCATGCTTGTCAAGATTCCCTGGTTGGTGGGAACTTTTTTTTTTTGCAGAATCATGGATTTTTTTTTTTTTTTTGTTTGTTTTGTTTTTTCACCAGGAATTTCACTGTTAAACAGTTATTTAATTAGTTTGAAATAATGCACACTGAAGGCTTTGACAAAAGCACATACTATCAATTAACAACCACTTCTTAGGTCTTCTTGAGTGGTTTATAAGTTATCATTAAAAATGAATTCCCCCATGGAAAAGATGAATGTGATTTTTACTTCGAGAACCCAGCTTTTGCAATCTAATAACATTTGGTCATTCCAAATTAAATTTAAATTTAATATCCTGTGGGGCGAGGCCAGATGAATTCAAATTCACAAACATGAATTGACTTGATCAATAATGAATTTTGCTCAACCCTGGTAAGGATTTTACTTTTCAATCAAATTATACACAGTTTTACACATTCATTTACTATCACAATCACTGTAACAATAAATGAGCAATGCTTGTTAGTTTATTTTAAACAATGAAACACACATATGGGCCACAAAATGGTACATTCTTTGTTTCCATTTCTTTCCAACTCTCACATGCATTTTTCTTTCTTTATGACTCCCAGTTGTATTTCCATGACTCTGGGCATAATAATGGCTTTCAGACTTTCCTCTCAGGATTGCTGGTGGTTTGTTGCTGTACAGTCTACTGCCTGTTTTTTTTTTTTTCACCACTCTGCAGTAAAGCCCCACTAGGGCCTTCCAAGCACATCTCCTCTGGCCAGGAATAGCGTGCCTGCTTAACCTGGATAAGACGGCCATGGGAGCATTCACGCCTCAACCAATGTATAATAGTGCCTCCAATGATGCCCCTAGTTGACTCCCTTTCACTCTGCGCCCCCACCTCTCTTTCTTTTCAGATGGCTGGTTAGGCATTCACAGCCTTGTAATGAATGCAGGCGCGCTACAGACCAAATTAAATGGAGGGATGGCGCCGAACACAACAGACTTGGGTAGAGGCAAACAAAACAACAGAGAGAAGAAAAACTGCCCAGTTTAAGTTTAGAGAAGCAGTGCCATCTGCATTCTAGCATGAAATGCAAGTATTGTGTTTTGTTTTGATTTATTTTGTTCTCTCAAGGCAAGCATTGGCCGCTATTCTGAAACATTGCTCTTTTGCCTGCAAGGCCTGTAGGCTTGCAATGAGAGGGGTGATTCTTTTCTAGTCTTATATAATGAGAACCTGGAGGCATTATCATACAACTTTGTGCATAAAAGTGTGTGTCTGTGTGTAGATGCACATGTCAGCGTTCTACCTGTATCTTAGATTTCCCATCATGCTTTGCTGTAGCCCACAGGGCTCCAGGGCTCAGTTGAGATTTAGAATGCTGGAATTGGATTTTCTAGGCTTCACAGGTAATGAAAAGCAACACTCCCACTCCTCTTACTCTGTGATTTCCCAAAGTACACTCCACTGTTGCCAGTGAAATGTTTTTTTTTTTTTTTCATATAACATTATTGGGCCATTTATATCAACTCATTTAACTAGGGAATGCATGCACATATGTCTCAGGAGACTTGTTTTGTATGACTGAGCTCTCTCTATATTCCCTATATAACCTCTTCCTCATTCAGTGTGTAGCTGATGTTGCCTACCTTCACCCCACTGTCATACATATTCTTGAACCTGATGGGAAATTGATAGATGACAAAACGAATGGTCCCTCATTGACTCTTTCATGATTAGGTTAACCCTTGTTAACCGAGTTATAATGCCTTCAATGTTTCTTTTCTTCACCAAAGCCTCCTGCTGTTTGAGTGAGCTTGATGAAATGACTGAAACAAACTTATGAATAACAAGTAGTTATTTCATACCACTCAGCACGTCCATCCATTTTTCATTCATTGTCAAAACCATGACTGCATTTTTATGGTAAACTGCCCTAGGGAGTTCAATGTTATTTACGACTACAAAAAAGCATAGGAAAAAGTAATAAAGAAGTAAATTGCTGTAAAGTTGTGTTTTATTTATTCAACATAAATTTGAAAGTTCTTCAACATGATAAATAAAATTAACTAAGAGTATGTTAGTAGTGGAAAACATTAATTGATGTTTGCTACTAAGTTTCTAAATTAAAAACACAATAAAAAAACACTACCATTTAAAAGTCTGGGGTCTGTAAGAATTGTTTAGTAACACTTTACAATAAGGTTCAATAGTTAACATTAGTTAACTATTAAATGTTGCGCTTAATATGTTTTTTAGGATACAAAGTTCACAGTATTTCAGTATTTATTTATTTTTTATTTTTTGTAACAATGTTGTAGACATTAATGAACATTATGTGTCCTTGCTGAATACAAATATTAATTTCTTTCAGAAAAATATTACTGATCTAAAACTTCTGAACGGTATTGTAAATACTCTATAAAATATATCTATTTAATTGCAAATATAAATTTATTATTAAAAAGGCGTAATTTAAAACATATTTCTCTGTGTGCACTGGAAGCAAAGAAGTTACTACTCTAGTTCTGGATAAGCCCTTTAATGTGGAGAGAGGGAAGTAATTCTCAATCTGGTTGCTTCCTTGCTAAAGTGACAAAAAGGAGCCTGTATTGTGTAAATCACTTTTAAAGGCATCTAAGAAAAGGGCTGAAGATGGGACACCAGCACTAGCATGAGACTTATTGCAAATGAAGAAAAGGAAAGTGTTTATTGGAGATTGTCAGGAGAGATATCCTTTTGGAAAGAACTAGGAAATAGGATTGAGTGGGCAGCAGGTTGTACGATGGGCAGTAAAAAGCTGCAGTCCATTTTGATCAGTACATGAGATGGATCAGTTAGTAGCAAGTCCTGATTGAATGAACTGCTGATTCTGCAGTGGTTTTAAAGTCTTCAATGGTAAGACACGTTAAAGAAGAAGTAAAGCGATAGCAGTGGAGCTACTGTAAGATCTGGGGGGTAGAGCTATCAAGAGACGTGAGGTCAGGGGTCATCAAGAGATTTTTATGGTGAGGTAGTTGTAGCAATGCATTTCTGAAGGACTTTGGTGAGTGGGAAAGAGGGTCAGGATGAGATAAACAAGTATCAGGACAGCGTCACAGTAACATGAGGGGAAGGGTTGAATTGATTCTTGTAAACACAAGGTCAAGTTGTTTTCCAACCCTATGTGTCTCAAACATCTAGTAAAAAGGTGTAACTCTTTCATCTGAGCCAGTAGCCGAGAAGTAGAAGTCTCTAGATAGATGATAGATGGATGGATGGATGGATGGATGGATGGATGGATGGATGGATGGATGGATGGATGGATGGATGGATGGATGGATGGATGGATGGATGGATGGATGGATGGATGGATAGGTAGGTAGGTAGGTAGGTAGGTAGGTAGGTAGGTAGATAGATAGATAGATAGATAGATAGATAGATAGATAGATAGATAGATAGATAGATAGATAGATAGATAGATAGATAGATAGATAGATAGATAGGTAGGTAGGTAGGTAGGTAGGTAGATAGATAGATAGATAGATAGATAGATAGATAGATAGATAGATAGATAGATAGATAGATAGATAGATAGATAGATAGATAGATAGATAGATAGATAGATAGATAGATAGATAGATGGATAGATGATCAATGCACATACCTATAGCACAAAGAATATGATAAATCATAAAAAAGTCATTCATATAGCTAAAACGGTATTCCTGTAGCTCAAAAAGAAAAGAAAAAAAAAATAATTAAATGTATACCTTGACTACAGTGTAAGTTGCTTTGGATAAAAGCGTCTGCCAATTTCATAAATGTAAACATAGAAGCTCAACAATCCTCACAATTGTGTCTCTGCAGAAGACTAGGATTAAGCTGCTTAATTTATTTGGATCACTTTTACAATGTCTTTTTATACAATTTTGAAGCATGAAATTTTGATTGCATTGGATTTTAATGGATAGAAAAAATCTTAATTTGTGTTACAAGGATGAACTATACTGGACAATTGCAATTCTTTGTTGTTTTGATCTTCTCTGAAGTCTATACAGCACCGGCACATTTAGTCTTCAACAAAAATATAGGACCAACATCACGCTCCGTTTGGTCTTTCTTCAGCCTGGTTTTTATTGAAGCTAAAATGTACAATTTAGTGAATTTTGATGGTTAAAGGGGTCCTATTATGCTTTTTTACAAAGTCTTTATTTTGTTTTGGGGGTGCACTAGAACATGCTCTCATGCTTGGCTCGCATTATTTTCACATAATTTACATTATTACAATAGCTTTCTCCCCAGCCTGGCACAAATGGCTTGATTAGTTCTGGGTTTGATGAAAGCCCGCCTTCCGAAAAACTAAATGTGTTGTGATTGGTTAGCAGTCCCACTGCGATGTGATTGGCAAACAGCTTAGACGGCGTTTAAGTCCTGCCACGCCCCTTCCCAAAGCAGCAAGTTCCGTGTACAACTGTTAGCGCAAGCTAGATTAAACTGATTCTTACGTTTTAAACATGGATATTTTTCTTACACAAACACATTGTTTCGCTACAGGAGGCTTTTAGGCACTTTTTATTATGGACCGATGCACTTTATTGGACTTGTTTTGGACTGATGGAGAGAACCACCAGTCTACGCCGTTCTAAAGCTTGAGAGTGCCAGGATTATTTTTAATATAACTCAGATTGCATTCATATACACCTAGGATGCATGGAGAGTGAGTAAATAATACGCTACAGTAGTGCTGGTCCTATCGTCAGCCTGCGAGATCACAGATCCATGATATTATCATTATTGTGCAAATTTATTTAATTATTTACATGCCCGAAACCAGCTCCAGCATAAGGCTAGTGAAGCTATCTACACTGTGTGATGAATAAATCTCTTACCACACACTGCACACGGCTCCAACGTGGCAACCGATGATCAACACTCTAGTCAATGCTTGTGTTTACATCAGCCGCGGCTCGGCATGTGTTTCGACCCTCTATACCGCACATGTCAAGGGTGCAGCTCTGAGCAGATTGCCACTTTTTTTTCTGCAGCTTGCAGAGGCTTCCCAGAACCCAGATTGTCCATGCTATATCGCTAAATTTAGGCTAATTCCTCACCTCATCCCTTCCCACCCACCAAAGGTTTGAATTTCCATAGGAGGGATTTATTTGAAAGATATTCTAATGGATGCATTGTGACATCATTACATCCGGAAAACAAAATGATGTAGTCCAAAGGAGCCATTCGTTGTAGTTCTTAAATAGGGATTTAAAAAAAAAAAAAAAGGATTCATTTTTAGGTGTCATCGATGCGATTGTACGTTCTGAAAAATTATTTAAAAATGCAAGTATTTGTACGTTTAGATGCTGTAAATATGTCAGTATTGTATGTTGTAGTGTCTATAAAAATGCAAGTAAGTGTATGTTTTGTAGAACAGCAGTTTATGTAAAATACATACAAATTATCATGAGATCACGCTTTCTTGCTCTACCTGTAGCTGCCCTCCTCAAATTTAAGGTTATGTCAGCATTCTCCCTACCATAATCAACAGAAAATGTACACAAACTCCTTAATCACAAATTTCTTTTTAATGAAGTTCTGTTTTCAGTTTGCCTATTATGCAGGTGGTAATAGCAAAACACTAATTCCAGCCGGCAAACAGCATACAACTTTGTGAACCAGTATAAAATGAGCCTAATTTCCATAGAAAGTGAGGCGTAAACATGCCTTCATGTTTTTATTTATTTATTTATTTTTAATTTAAATTAATACTTAATTTAAATCCCCATGGTGTACCACGATTTCAAATAGTGGTTGGTTAAGCCATTCCTGCAGGTAAAAAGGCATTCCTGTAGCTCAAAAAGAGAAACTGATTAAATGTATACCTTGAAGATAATGTAAGTTTCTTTGGATAAAAGTGTCTAACAAATACATAAATGTAAACACAGAAGCTTAACTGTGCTTGCTTGAGGCATAAGAACAATCCTCACTGATTGTGTCGCTACAAAAGACTAGGTTTAAGCCGCTTGACTTATTTGGATTACTTTTACAATTTATTTTTATACATTTTGAAGCATGAACATTTTTACTGTGTAGGCTTTCAATAAATAGACACAAATAATTAAAATGTCTTCATTTGTGTTACAAAGATTAACTATACTGGACTATTGCAATTCTTTGTTGTTTTGATCTTCTCCAAAGTCTATAAAGGGAACCCAGAATGTGATATGACAGCACATTTTTTTTTTTTGTAAAGATCATGTTTTGAGGTCCATGGTCACATTTAGTCTTCGTCTTTCTTCCTCTACCTGTATCTGCCTCAAATTCAAGGTTATATCAACACTCTCCCTGCCATAATCAACAGAAAATGTACACAAACTGCTTTATCACAAAAGTGTTTATTAATAAAGTTTTCAGTTTTCAGTTTGTCTATTCTGCAGGTGGTAATAGCAAAACACTAATTTCAGCAGGCAAACAGCATACAACTTTGTGCACCAGTATAAAATGAGTCTAATTTCCATAGAAATTGCAGCGTAAACATGCATTTATTTATTTATTTTTAATTTAAATTAATACTTAATTTAAATCATCATGGTGTACCACAATTTCAGATAGTGGTTGGTTAAGCTGGACTGCGGGTGGTAAATAAGATGCTGATAGTTGCTGAAATACTATTCACCAAAAAGTTTAGTGAATTTGCCCTTGTGACTTTCATCCAAAAAAGATGGAAACAAAAATAATTTTTCTTTATTGCCAAACCTGAGCACAGGAATACACACGCGCACACACACACACACACACACACACACACACACACACACACACACACACACACACACACAAACACACAAACATTGATTTCCTATCAGTAGCGTTGAGATAACTCTAATCCTGTGTGCTTTCAGTATTTGTCTCCAATCAGATAGTGCCTCCGTCTGAATACCAAGAGGTAGCTGATTTTGTGTGTGTGTGTCCAGACAATTATCAGCCATCACTTGCCCATCAGCCTCAGACAGAGCTCTTTCCCAGTGCTACTAATTACTGGCCACTATAAGACAATAGCCCATATGAGCACTGTCATCTTAAAGATCATTCTGCGTCCCACCACCATGGCTCAAGTTGGAGGCAATGTCTTCCTCGCTTAACGAATACTAAGGGAGCCATTTGCACAGCATACATGATTGGTTTATTATAATATGCTGAGACAAGTCTGAATGGCACTAATGGGAGGCTGTAAAAAAGTGGTGTCAATCTGGCTCACGACGGTTCACTGAGCATCATATTAGTGAGTAAATGAGAGGACGGGAGAGCGAGAGGGACTTTTTCAACCCCATAAGTAGGTCTTTTCTCTTAGCTTCACAAAATAGGAAGGGAGAGGCCATTTTAAACGAGCTATACTGCAGTGCTTCAAAAACAGTCTAACCTTGGCTGACTGATGGGAAACTGTGGCCACCATTTTTGCAGGATTCTAAAACCCTGTAAACATTTATTCATCTCTTTCATTTCCTACACAATATCTGCTTGTGGTTTTTACCATTTCATATTTTTCATATAGAATTGTGGCATAGCATCTCAAATGATTTACTGTTATAAACATAACACAACAACAAAACCATTTATTAATTTGATAGCATTTTTATTTTTCCTAATGTTCATTCACAATACATTAATGAGTGCAAAGTTACATAATATGCTAGAAATGTGTTACTATTTGAAAAAAAAAGAACATTAACCAAGATTAATAAATGGACTAGAACTAAATACTGATCCAAACTAGGTAAATTAAAGACACATAGTTGGTCTCAAGAGCTAATCATATTAGTAACTATGACATCCAAAGCAAGAGTGGGAAAATCAAATAATAGAACACAGGAACAACTAAATACAAACTGAGGCCTAGTCCACATGTACATGTGTCAGGGGTGCGTGCAGGATAGACGAGACGATATATACAAATTACAATACATTTAATATAAATCTCCAAGTGGAACTAGGCAGGAACATTCACACACATCAATTTCACAAAAGGACCGACCGGGAACTGAAATCAAAGACAGACTTTTAAAGACAGACTAATCAATAAACACAGGTGACACAGATGACTAATAATTACAAGGACAGGTGCAGGGAATCACAATGACGAAGGGCTAAACCAAATGACAGATCAATGGGGGGGAAGACAAATGGGAGAAACCAATGACAAGACAGACAGAACTGTGACATTACGCCCCCCTCCGGAAAGGCGCGTCCTCGCGCCGTGGAAAAAACGAAAAAATGAGAGGGGCGGAAAACCAGGAAACCAGAGTCAATGAGGGAGGGGGCTCCGACGGAGGACGCAACCCCCGGAGGAGGACCAGAACAAAAGTCCAGGTAACAAAAAAGACAGTCCAAGGGGGCGACGACGGTGGGAGGAGCCAGGGAGGAAACAGGAGGGACCTGAAGCAGGAGAGCAGGACCCAGATCGCAGCCAGGATGACGGCCCACGGAGGAGCCGACGGAGGGAGGAGCCATGGTGGAGGATGGACCGCCGACTCCGTGGGGCCGACCGACAGAGGCAGAGCAGCTGGCAGAGGAACCCGAAGCGGAGATGGAGAGCCGAAGATCCAGGGCGACACCGCGGATCCGGAGGGCCAAGGCGGAACAGGAGGCTCTGGCGGCCGAGGCGGAGGCGGAGATCCGGAGGTCCGCGGCGGAGCCGGAGCAACAGAGGACGAAGGCGACACTGACGGGAAGGAGGAGCCTGACAGAGCCGGAGGGACAGAGGGACGAGGCGAAGCCAGAGGAGTGGAGTCCCGAGGCGGCGGATGGTCGACGACTGACCAAGGCGGAGCCGGAAGGACGATGGAGCCCGGTGGAGCTGGTGGGCCGACGGGCGACGGTGGAGAGGAGGGCGTCGAGAGCCGTGTTGGAGCCACAGGGTCGGAGGGCCGAGGTGGAGATCTGGACTCGTAGGCTGGAGGCGGAGCTGAGGGATCCTCCAGCCATGCCACCGATGTTAGCTGGTATCCCTGCGGCGAGCCCACTGCAGAGATGGTGGGCTGAGGGTGAGCAAGGGGACTGACTGATGAACTCCGGTTCTCTGGACAGCTGGGCGGAACCAGCGGGGACTCAGGACGGCTGGGCGGAACCAGCGGGGACCAGGCAGATTCAGATAGAAGAGGGCGGGTGGGAGGGAAGTTCATGCCAGTCAGTGGCTCAGTGACAAAGTCTCTTAAGTCAAACGATTTATAATCCAAAACTTCGGAAAAGTCAATAAGGTCCCCAGAGTTGTCCAGCTCACCCCCAGCGGTGTTGCAGTGGGCAGGGCTCACTGCGAGGAGCGAGGATCATGAAGTCTCTGGTGTGGTCCTCGAGAGAGCGGTTCCCCTGCTTCAGGAGGATGATGAAGACGTTGGGGTCATCCATGAGGAAAAAAAAATAAAACACTGATACAAAAAACGGAAAATAAACGCAGGGAGAGGTGCCGGGTAAACTGTTTTAGGTCGGTCCTTATGTCAGGGGTGCGTGCAGGATAGACGAGACGATAGACGATATATACAAATTACAATACATTTAATATAAATCTCCAAGTGGAACAAGGCAGGAACAAGGCAGGACCATTCACACACATCAATTTCACAAAAGGACTGACCGGGAACTGAAATCAAAGACAGACTTTTAAAGACAGACTAATCAATAAACACAGGTGACACAGATGACTAATAATTACAAGGACAGGTGCAGGGAATCACAATGACGAAGGGCTAAACCAAATGACAGATCAACGGGGGGAAGACAAATGAGAGAAACCAATGACAAGACAGACAGAACTGTGACAACATGAGTATTTTTATTCAAATGAAATCGCAAAAACAGGCTATGAAGCAGGCTTGTGCACAATTCAGAATTAAATTGAGAATGACTCCTAAATTCCAATTCAATTCTTGAATTTGAATTGAATTTGAATTGATGTCAAAAATAGGATATATAATTACAATTTGAATTTGAATTAAAGGAAGCAGAATTGCAATTCAAAACAAATTCAAAGATATTCATGTACATAAGTGAAGTGTTTAACAATGAAGCTTTACAATATATGTCAGATATGATTTCATTACATATTCTATAAATGATATTAGTTTGAGCTACTTGTACAGATTACATTGTGTTATTTGATTACTTTGAAATGAAAATAACATTTTGAACAAAACTAATCAAACATTGAGGGAGTAATTTATTTCAAGAATTTGATCATTATCTATATGTTGGAACAAAATGTATGCAGGGTTGAGGAGTGAAATTATGCTATTAAATTACAAAATTAATGTAATTGTATGTGAGATTCAACACATTCTTTCTGTTGTATGACTGTGTGGAATGTCTTTGAATTGCCATGAATTTAATTCCACTTCCTGTCATTCCAACTCCAATTCAAATTCAACTTCCTGTGGGGTGGAGTCAATTCGATTCAAATTCCAACTCATGAATTGAATGGCAGCCAATTCTGAAATTCTGAATTGTGCACAAGCCTGCTATGAAGCACTGTTAAGAACATGCCAAACCAACAGGTGGTGTTATAACCCTAACTGTGAAGCCATAGTGGCCAATCAGAAGCCTGAAAAAAGCACACACTCCGACATCACAACCCAAAATCTCCAGTTTCACTGGCAATACTGCAACCTGAGTTCCTAAAAAACTCCCCCCTGGCAGAAGTTTTCAAAAAAGTTTGGTTTCTGTGACCTGATACTGTGCTTGCATGTGGAAGAATGGCCAAACCACTGTGGAAAAAATACCTGTGTTTTTGTGGACAGGGCCCAAAAGTGCATAACTGAAGCTAATTAAACGTAACTGTGACAGCATTAACTAACGTTAACAAATGATTTTAACGAGATATATATATATATATATATATATATATATATTTTTTTTTTTTTTTTTTTATTTATTTTTTTTTTACTATGATTATTCTTAATTCCATCCCTGCTGGAAAAAAAAAAAAAAAAAAAAAAAAAAAAAAAACAGCTAAAACCATCCTAGGCTGGTTCACTGGTTTTCGCTGGTCAACCAGGCTGGAGAGGGTTTGGCCACTTTCCCAGCCTGGCCAGGCTGATCAGGCTGGTCTAAACTGGCCAGGCTGAGAGACCAGCTAAAACCAGCTACTTCCAGCTTAACCCAGCCTAGGCTGGTTTTAGCTGTTCTTTCAGCAGGGATGACAACATAATCTAAAAATTCTATTTTCTTAACAAACAATTAATAACTTGATTCATATTACAATTTTTCGAAGACTTGCGTTTTCAAACATACTTTATAAGTGACCCAAAATCAAAGTGTTTACAGAAATGGAGTTTGTTTGAAGCAGCATTTACTGCAAAATAGGCTCATTGGAAAATGTGTGCCTCTATACATTTCTGCAAAACTGAAAAGTACCTATATGTACAACACTAGAGGCAGTAAAACTCTGACAGCTTTTATTCCTTTTCACACAAAGTATGATTTACAGGAACACAGTTTAGATTAATAAAGCCTACTGTTTGACAAAACGGCTCAAATCCACATAAGGAAGTTAAAATAGCACGGCTACATCAACAAATGTATTTTTATATTACCTTTGTATTCGTTAACATTTTCGGGAAGGTTTAAGGTTGGGTTTGGTGTAGGGGATATTTCCAACATGATAGAGCATTAACCTTTAGCGACACTCCCCGGATATTTGAATTCTGACCAGCCGCAATATGTACCTCAAGCAACTTAATAAAAATGCAGCAAGTCATGCCTCTACCAACATAATAAAAACATGCCATGGTCACGTATTGAACGTGAGTTCTCGGCCAGTCATCATCATTTTCATAAACTCGCCAATACAGATTTTTATTCGAATTTAGTGTTTATTTTGGACCTTGGCTGAGATGCCAAACGTGTCCTGCACACAGCCATAAGATGACGCTGCTAGCCGTTTTTTGATATGCATCAGCGTTTTCTTATATATGTGAACACACTCAATATATACAGTAACACAGCTATTCACAGTTTAGATCATCCAGCAGTAGCATTAGATAGAGGACTATCGTAAGAAAGTAACCATTGGTGAAGTGCCTTAGGCAGGATAGAGTAGATTAAACGTCACAGTAGGGCACGAAACACAAACTGTCAGCTATAATACACACTGGATTCAGAGCTCTGTTCTCTGATAAAAACAAGTGTGACACCAGTGTTGTTGAAAGCAAAATAAATCCTTGACCACTGAGGGTCATAGTGAAAACAATTTAATATGGTCCACAGACAGAATAGCTGGTGTTCTTGGGAGAAATTGAGAGAGAGTTTTATCCTTTCGACAGTTACGAATGCCAAGGAAGAGTTTTGAATCTTAAAAGATCAAGCGGAAACTGAATGAATCAAGTGGAAAGACACTGACAATGTTATCAGAGAGGCAATGTGAATGTGAGAGAGAGAGAAACAGAAAAGAGCACCATCATAAAGACAACATCCCAGCAAAGTGAGTTTAGAAGCATCTCCTGAACCTCTTAAATTAAAAGAACATCCCTCCAAAGTATGACTGATGGCACATGTAATTTAATAAAAGTGTCAGGCTGAACAAATCTATGGCAGGGAAGAGAATTAATAATTTAAGCCTGTGAATCTTCACCGAGAGTGAGGGATGAGGAAAGAGAGAGCGAGAAGACAGAGAGGGAGAGAGAGAAAAGACAATGTGAGGGAGTGACAGAGGCCTGACATGGAAAACGAAACTGCGCTTCTTTCATAGCAGAGAACTTGCATTTCTTTGTTCGCTTGAATGAAGTTTGGGTAACTTGTCAAAGAGGCAGACAGGTCTGTGTCCATCCAAACTCCGACATGAGGTGTTGATAGCCTGTTACGACGTGATTGATATCTGAACAGGTATGACATCATCTAGGCATCTGCAGTAGAAGTCTGTAAACTTTATATCTGGATGAGTTCATACTGCTGCAGAGGAAATATTTCCTTCCAAATAAGTTACTTACAAATAAATGTGTTATTCAGATATTCATCACTTAATACTCTTTCAAGTCAACTGCCATTTGCAATGACAAATTGATGTTGGCTAGACAGGAGATGGTTCTGCGAGGAGCAAAGGATTTTTAATTTAGGGATCTGCCAGTGACAATAGTGAATATAGTATATTGTTTAATTATTTTATGCAGTACATAACATACTGATCACATGTTTCTGTGCTTTCCCTGTGGAATTTAACTATTTACATACCCTACAAAAGGCAAACTAGACTCGGCCTGGCAAAATTTGCAGAAAAAGGGTAAATGTGCAACTTTAGCAGATGTGTACAATATATTGGCTACTATTATAAAATATTACATTATAAAAATGATTAGCAGTTTAACAGTATTGATATGTTTATACTGATGCATCCCTAGGCTTTAGAAGGTTGAGGTTGAAAATGTACATACACCTTGTAAAATCTGCTAAATGTTAATTATTTTACAGAAATAATAGGGATAATACAAAATGCATGTTATTTTTTATTTAGTACTGTTCTGAATAAGATCACATAAAACATATAATCCACATCCATATAATCCAAATACATTTACATATAATCCACAAGAGAAAATAAAAGTTGAATTTATTCAAATGACCATGTTTAAACATTTAAAGTTTTTTTTTTTTTAGTTCCTTGTTTGTCCTGAATAGTTATGGCGCTTTTCCACTACACAGTACCAGCTCGCCTCGGCTCGACTCGGCTCTGTTTGGTTTTCCACTGTGTAAAAGTTGTACCTGTACCTCCACAATAGTACCTGGTTGTCATAGCGACGCTGCAGGAAACTGCCGTGACGTAATCTTCTACGCGACACACACCCGCTGTCTGCACCTCCTCGTTTGACCACGGCGTATTCTTCCGAGTTGCCATAATATGTAATGGATTGGATATGTCACGCAATCTCTGGCCAAACTTTTTAAAAATGGCGGGGTTGTTCTGGATACTATTGCTGGCGCGTGCAATGATGACGCAGTGAATAGTGACGATTCTCTCTGACCAATCAGCAGTCTGCTGTATTTTCATGTCACATTTTTGTATCGCCTCAGCTCGCTTGGAACCTCGCCGGAGGTGGTACGAAAAAAAGTACCTGGAAGCCGGTACAGGTACAACTTTTACACAGTGGAAAACCAAACAGAGCCGAGCGAGTCGAGCCGAGGCGAGCTGGTATACTGTGTAGTGGAAAAGCGCCATTAGAAAAATCCTTCGGGTCCCACAAATTATTTTATTTATCAGAATTTTTGTATATTTGAACCCTTTCCAACAATGACTGTATGATTTTGAGATCCATCTTTTCACACTGAGGGACTCATATGCAACTATTACAGAAGGTTTAAATGCTCACTGATGCTCCAGAAAGAAAACAATGCATGATGAGCCAGGGGTGTAAACTTTTGAACAAAATGAAGATGTGTACATTTTTCTTATTTTGCCTAATTATCTTTTATTATTATTATTATTATTATTATTATTATTATTATTATTATTATTATTAGGTACCGCCCTTCAGAAGCTACAGAAATTTCCCAGAAGAAAAAATAAGTGCGATTTGCCTGATCTTTAAATTCTTCAAGTTTTCATCCCTGGCTCCTAATGCATAGTTTTTCCTTCTGAATAATAGTTGCATATGGGTCCCTCAGTTGTGAAATATCTTTTTCAGGTTAGTACTAAATAAAAAATAGCATGCATTTTGTATGGTCCCTGTTATTTTGGTAAAATAATTAACATTTTGCCAGCTGGTGAGTATCACTGTTTTATATATTTGCCAATACTAATTTAATTTAATTTAATTTAATTTAATTTAATTTAATTTAATTTTATTTTATTTTATTTTATTTTATTTTATTTTATTTTATTATTTTATTTTATTTTATTTTATTTTATTTTATTTTATTTTATTTTATTAAGTTTATTTTATTTTTATTTTAAATTATTTTAATTAATTTTATATTCAAATATTAATACCTTGAAAAGTGCAGGTAAAAGAAACAACTCTAAAAATTTACAAAACAAAAGTATAATATTGTCTTTTGTATTTACTCCTATTTACATGTTTCTTGATCCCTCTACAACACAGAATCACACTCAGTCCACATACACACGCACACACAAATCTGGGAATGTAAGCTGTCCAAACTGAGCTAGGTGGTCACGGTCTAAAACAAGCATAAATCCTCCTAATCTCATCCTTCACCATTTGCAAACACAATGGTGGTTCAAGGGTGAAGGACACACATTTGCATGACTACATTTAGAGTTTAAGGGGTTTTCTGTCACAGATTTGAGCAGAATCATACAACCTTGTTGCAAGTTAATTCCTTTTGTACAACTGACCTTTTTTGTCAGCATTTCCTTTTCACTTTGTGATTTAATACGTTGACTGAGCTTTCTGTTGTGCATTACCTTTACTTCTTCATTTGTGATGAACAAGAGACAGACGAAGAGGGAGAGAAAGAAAAGCTCCTATGCTTGAGGGAGCAGGAAAATTGCTTGCTAAAATAAACTCGACCTTGCACCTCCTCCAGTTAGAGAACAGAGTTTAATGAAGTAATGCATCAATTGGGAGACGATGGTGAACATACACACAACCTCCCAGTGCGGGATGGAGCTCTGCGTGGTTCCTCCAAATAACATTACCAAACTAGTTTTATCTGAAACATGGCCACTACAATAATGTGAACTGGCTGTATTGGCTAACAACAACTGTTGTAACAAGCAGCAAAATTGTGATTCTCTCTCATAGGCCTCATTAATACTTTATGACTCCCATATGTGGATGACATCCAGGTCTGACTTATCAACCTTTTATTAACACCTGCCCACCAAAATGCATTTCCATTAGCTAGATAGAAACATAATTAGCCTTGCTTTTACAACAAGTCGTGCAAATCAATGCAGCAGTGCCTAATTGTATGTGTTAAAGATATTATTATATTAATTTAGTCATGTCTTTTTCTTCTTCAGTACACACAAACATGCAGTTTATACAGACATTGACTTGAAAATACTTTTCTGTTATATACACGGTTCAAAAACCTTGAAACATGTTTGAAAACATGTTTTATTAGTAATAATGTATATGTAAACTCACATGTATTCAGTGTGTAAGGACACTATGTGATCTAATGGTCTGAGCTCATCAGCTACATTATACCGCCTGTAGGTGGCAAGCATGAGTGATGGCTCAGCTAATGCACACTAAAGGAAACTGGCCTACATTCACATAATGAGACTAAACATTGTCTTTATATTAAATGAACTTGTGACATACCCACTGTTTAATGAGCATAATAGGGTTATACTAATGTTTGGACAGTTCTGCTCGTCTCCATGCATTTATATTAGGGAGCTGGGAAAGAACAGCCCTTGAGGCACAAGTAATTTACAATATATAGTACATTTATACAATTTAACTGAAGTAAATCAGGCAATTACGTTTTTGTGCCAGAGCTTATTAGTAGATTACATCACAAAATTGTCCTGGTTTTTGTGTCAAAGCCTGTTTTCAACTGGTGCTCGGTCAGGGAATCTGCGAAGCAGTCTTAGAACGTCAGTCTTATGAGGATTGTGAACATATTGTAACATGTAAAGAAATTTGATTCAGCATCTTTATGACATGACAGGCTGTTGCTGAAGCAATGGTCAGAATTGACAGTATAGCAGGGGTTCTCAACTCTGGCCTTCAAGGTGCACTTTCCTACAGCCTTAATCTAACTCACCTGTCTGTAACTTTCTAGTAATTCTAAATACATTGATTAGCTTGTTCAGGTTTGTTTGACTGGGGTTGCAGCTAAACTCTGCAGGAACGTGGACCTTAAGGACCAGAGCTTAGAACCACTGGTTTATAGCAATTAATTCACATAAATAAATACAAAAATAAAAGTAAACCCTGGTTTATAGAAATTCAATTCACATTAAATAAAGAAATACATAAAAAATAGCCTTGGTTTATAGTTACTTTATTTGTCATACAGCCTAAAATCAAATCCAATTCCAAATAACTTTTCCAGACTTATTTACAAATTTGGTCTTACAACATTAAACCAATGAAAGAAAAAAAGTCATGGAAAAGTCATCAGCCCCTTGATTTAATACTTCGTAGAGCCAACTTTTGCTTTAATTACAGCCATCAGCCTTTTTGGATATGTCTGTTCTAGCTTTGCACAATATTTTTCTATTCTGCCTTGCAGAATTCCTCAAGTTCAGTCAAATTTGGTGGTGAACGATGGAGAGCAATGGACTGCTCTTTTCAAATCCATCCACAGACTTTCGATTGGATTTAAGTCAGGGCTTGGCCACCCAAGGATATTCACCTTCTTATCCTTAAGCCATTTTGTTGTTGTTTTAGCAGTATGTTTAGAGTCATTGTCATGTTTAAAGGTGAATGACCTGCCCATCTTCAGCTGTCTAGCAGAGGGATGCAGGTTTTCCTCAAGAATATGGATGTACTTGGCAATCTATTAAATCTATTTTCCCTTCAATCCTGACCAATCACCCAGTCACAGCTGAAGAGAAACACCCCCACAACATAACTCTGCCACCACCATGCTTCATAGTAAGTATGGTGTGTTTTGGGTGGTGTGCTGTGTTTGCTTTTCACCAAACATAGCGCTTAAAGTTCAGTCCAAAAAGGTCAATTTTGGTCTCATCAGACCACAGCAACTTTTGCCAGTGTGTTTCAGACTCTGAATGTGTTCTTGTATAGCGCAAACAAGACTGTGTGACACTTTTTCAGGAATAGATTCTTTCGTTTTGTGTAAAGCTTGAGAGATATTTGTCACATGCACAGACTGACCAGACCCAGCCATAAAGCCTTTTAAGGCCTTTAAAGTTGTCTTTGGCCTCCTGGTAGCTTCTCTTATCAATGTCCTCCTGGCTCTGTTAACCACTTTGGGCGGACAGCCTGATTTAGGCAATGTGCTGGTGGTGCCATACGCTTTCCACTTCTTAATGATGCTCTGAACAGTACTCAGAAGGATAGCCAAAGCTTTTGAAATGTTTTTGTAGCCTTCTCCTAACCTGTGCCTTTCTACAACTTTATCCTGGAGGTCTTTTGAAAGCTCTTTCCCAAACATGGTGGATTCTTTGCCATATCATGCACTACTGACAGTGTTTTCTTCAAGAATCTTCAAGAAACAGCTAATTTTATTCTAAAGTAAACAACACCACTACTATTGATGTAGAGTGGGCAATTAGCCTGGTGTTTAATCAAAATTTTAATGGTATATAATAAGGGTCTGATCATATTACTATTCCAGGCTTTTCACTGATTATTTTTTAATAATCCTCCAGAATTAGTTTTTAATTATATTTTTACTTTAATGATGAGGGTTATATGTGTACATGCAGCTCAAAAAAGTTAATTTATTTAAGACTTAATTTATTTTATTTTCCACAGTGTAATGTGACAAAATGTTAAAGGTTTTCAC
Source organism: Garra rufa (assembly GCF_049309525.1). Lineage (NCBI taxonomy): Eukaryota > Metazoa > Chordata > Actinopteri > Cypriniformes > Cyprinidae > Garra > Garra rufa. Next base: position 21,538,778 of record NC_133363.1, on the reverse strand, counting down.
AGGGTATGATGATTTTCTATAGGCACTGTAAGTTATAAATAAATAAATAAATAAATAAATCTGCTATGCAATGACAACTCAACATGTGTTTCCATTTTACAATTTTGTTGATGGGAGATGGCCAATATACCACCCCTAGCCTTTGACATCAGCACCAGCAGGTTTTGGGGGACTTTTTTCTGGCCCATGTTGATTTTTCTGTGGTGGAAATGAATGTAGCGGCTTCAGATTGGCCACCAGCAGCCTGTCGGTGGAAAAGGGCTAACGGAGGGGTTCAATAAAGTGCAGTGTGAAAAAGACTGCAGAATCCATAGGAGAACTAATCTTCAGTTTCTATGACGTAGGGGAATTGGAGTAAATGAAGGCTGAGATCTTGCGTTTCTGGTGCAGGCTGGGGTGAACAAATTCTTGGCCGAGAATTTCTGGTCGACCTAGAGAGACAGACGAGGCGGTCCCAGGTTGCTAGTGAGGCCATGTTCAGCCTTAGTCAATGCCAATAGAGGGTAGGATAGAATGAAATTCTTATTAGTTATTTCATCCCTGAGCTACTCACCAAACTGGGGTTTGAAGCAGTGGCAGTGTATGCTGCTTCTGATCTGCCTGCAAGCAATGTGCTTATGCATTTCCCCTGTCCATGGTTCTGAAACTCATCTGACATGAGGCACACAATCGTTTCCAATGGAACACAGAAGACTTGCCTTAAAAGAAGGAATGTAATTTACTATACCAACACAGTCCTGTGACAACAAGTAACTTATTTACATTTTGCCAAATTGGTTTGAATTCATTAAATCTCATTCACATAACTCATTTGTATAACCTGCTCATGCACCTCTGAGAGTTAGGTTTTGGGATGGGTTAGGGATGAACTTTCATTCTTTATTACAAATTGTACATTTTAGCTCATTACATACATGACCCAGCAACTCTCTCTTTTTTGTACTTTGGTGCGCTTACCCTCTACATACAGCGGCAAAAATGGTGCAACTTTTCACCTGAGAGAAAATTCTCCCAACTACCGTCATTCTTCTCTTGAAGTTTGTCAAATCTTCAACCCAGAAGAACTCGATCGCAACTCCAATACCATCTAACTGTTTAACCATCAAAACTTTTATCTGAATCTGCATCCGGATGCTGGTTCAATAGTCAGGTCAATTTAAGTATCGTACATTTAACTAAACTAAACCGAAGTTTTTGATGAGTTAATTGTAACATTGATTGTGCTACAGTTACTACTGGCAGTTGAGAAAGATAATTATAATTAATTTACTTAATTGTAATTATTCATATACATGCCCCATGCTGTACTGTACATATTGCTCTCAGTATATTAAGTTCTTAGTTGGTGTTGTTCTATTGCCATGTGTTTCTCCTGCATCTTTCATAGCTTCCCAGTGGATTATATTGTTTGTTTTTGTTTATAAATAACAGTAAGCTGCAAATAGATAATATCACCTCATTTTCCCTGACCCACTGTAACAAAAGGAAGTTGAACTGCAAATTAAACTGGAATTACAGGTAGTGGAATTACTTTGTGACTTAAATACTGTTTCCTGGTCCAAGCCTAATAGTATCTCAACACTATTTATTCCTATCACACATTTAAGCAAATCTTTTAAAAACATTTCTTCAAATTTCGTAATGATCCAGAAAAGATTACTGTGTGGTTAACTGAGATTTCAGTATGAAGATAAAAGTTAGAATGCAATTTTGATAGTATTACCGCACACCATGACCGTATATCGGCACCGTTTGGGGTTTGTTTCAGGACAAGAAACAATGTGTGATGTCAAACTTAACAAGCTGATTGCAATTTGAATAAAATCAATATGAGAAATTAAGTGTCCTTTTACATTACATTTACACTTAGCAGACACTTTTATCCAAAGCGACTTACAAAAGATGGAAGCAATCAAACACAACAAAAGAGCAATAACATGCAAGTGCTATGACAAGTCTCATTTAGCCTAACACAGTACACATATCAAGATTTTTTTAATTATATAATAAAAAAGAAAATAGATATAATAAAAAATAAATAAAAATCAAGCTAGTGTTAGAGGCCTAAAAATAGATAGATTGAATACAACAAGAACAAAGAAGTTAGTGTTAGTTAATTCGATTTTTTTTCTTTTCTTTTTTTTAAGAAAACAAGCAAGTTTTTTTTTTTTTTTTTTTTTTTTTTTTAAGAATATAATTAGAATAGAGGGTGCTAAAGAAATAAATAAAGATGAAAGAGATTCTTGAAGATGGCTAAGGACTCAGTTGTTTGGATTAAGTTGGACAGGTCATTCCACCAGAAGGGTACATTTAATGTGAAAGTCTGTAAAAATGATTTTGTGCCTTTGGGATGGCACAATAATGCGCCAGTCGCTTGCAGAATGCAAGCTTCTAGAGGGCACATAAGTCTGAAGTAATGAATTTAGGTAAAGTTGTGCAGAGCCAGTGGTGGTTTTGTAAGCAAACATTAATGCCTTGAATCTTGGTCTGTAAAGTTAGTTAAATATACCTAAGAATATTAAAAATGAAGTATCAATTTAAATAGGTAGCATTCCAAAGATCTATTTGTAAAGCTTTTAAAACCTTTAGGTTCCAAATTCTTTTTTTTTTCTTTTTTTTTTTCTATAGACAAATCTTTCTTTTCCAGTCAAATTACAGTTATTGCAGGCAATCGCATTTCAATATATTAAATTTGATGTTTTTAAAATGGAATTTAAGCAACTAAATTTTCAGTAAAGTTGTAAATATAGCACAGCCCTGACATACACAGGCACACAGCTGAGCTAATGGCAAAAACACAATTGTGTCCCCAAGAGGATGCAGATGAATATAAACAAATCCAACAACAATAGGGAAAGTAATGATGAAATAAATACCAGGTAATGAGAGCAAACCAAAAGACGCTGAGACAGAAAAACAAGCAGACAGAAGGAGAAAAACACTCAATCTTCTATATAATAAATAATGAAAATCATAGCTTCTGTCAGGCTCTTTCTCCCTCTGTCGACATTGTAATTAGAGTGCAATAGGCTGCCCGACCATCATCCTGACCCGCCCAGACAGAACATCTATGAACATACGCACTCAGAAACACAAGAGCACCTTAAAGGGGTCCTATTATGCTTTTTCACTTTTTGAATTTTAGTCAGTGTGTGATGCATATGTTTGGTATGAATTTAAAAATTCCCTTTTCAAGAACTACAATGAACAGCTTGTTTGGGCTACACATCATTGTTTTCGGGATGTTATGATGTCACAAAGCTCATTAGAATATAATTCAAATAAATCCTGCCTACGGAAATTCTAATCGTTGGCGGGTAGGGAGGGACAAGGTGGGGGATTAACCTAAATTTAGCGATGTAGCAAGGACAGCTGCTTCTGAGATGCTTTAGCGAAGTATGGAGGTTGGTATAACACAAGCATTGACTTGAGTGCCGATCATCAGTTGCCACGTCAGAGCCACGCCGTAGACGTGTGCAGTGTGTGGTAAGAGATTTATTCATCATACAGTTTAGGATAGCTTCAATAACCTTACGCTGGAGCTGGTTTCAGGCATGTAAATAATTAAATAAATTTGCACAATAATGATAATATCACGTATCGGCGATCTCGCTGGCTGACGATAGGACCAACACTACTGTATAGTATTATTTACTCACACTCTATGAATCCTAGGTGTATACTTTAATCTAGTTTACGCTAACAGTTGTACATAGAACTTGCTGGCAGAACTGAAACACCATCTAAGCTGTTCGCCAATCAGAACGCAGTGGGACTGCTAACCAATCACAACACATTTTGTTTTTTTCGGATGGTGGGTCTTCATCAAACCCGGAACTAATCGAGCCATTTGTACCAGCCTCGGGAGAAAGCTACCCTGGTGAAAAAAACAGCATATGCTGGTTAGGCAGTTTTGATGCTGGGATGCCGATTAGTTATGTTTTGATGCTGGTTTAAGCTGGTCCTTAGCTGGTTTATGCTGGTCCTTTGCTGGTTTATGCTGGACTTTAGCTGGTAATGTGTCATAATCCAGCAAAAGGACCAGTATAAACCAGCTAAGGACCAGCATAAACCAGCTAAGGACCAGAATAAACCAGCAAAGGACCAGCATAAACTAGCAAAGGACCAGCTTAAACCAGCATCAAAACCTACCTAACCAGCATATGCAGTTTTTTTCAACAGGGTATTTTAATAATGTAAATTACGTAACGAATAACTGACGACGGGCCGTTGAATTCTTAGAAAATAAAGCATTATTTTCGTAGAATTAAACGGACCAAAGTCAATTTATTCCTTCCATAACAGAGGGTCGAAACACATGCGGAGCGTCATTTTAGACCTATAACAACACTTGAGCCGTTGATAGCAAACTAATGCAGTTAATAATGAAGTTTAGACAGACCGACAGACAGGCAGAAAGACAGAAAGAGAGAGGGAGAGAGAGATTATCCTGGTAAATTACCTCTCTCAAGTCTGTACTTCTCTCAAAAGTGATCGACAGCATTGTCTCTACTAATAGTGAAACTTTAAGTCCATTTTCTTCAAGACCACGCTGTTGTTTTCTCGCTTGTGAGAAATGTCATGTAGTTTTTAAGTTGTTAATCATCAGAGCACGTATGCTAACATGTGTGTAAACTGTATGTGTCTGTGAGGGTGAGAGAGTGGGAGAAATAGAGTATGGGCTTTCCATACATAATAAAATGTAATATTGTGGCAAAAACATTGGAAAAATTATCCTATTGTTTACTGTATTTATTTGTTTGGCCAGTGTCGTTGTGGGTTATTTTGCTGTTTTGGGCTGTAAGGACCTTTGAAATAACTGAAGCCGTGTGGCAAAGTGAGATAGACATATAATGAGGTCAAGAGTTGCCTGGAACTACGTTCGCCGTGCGTTTCCCTGAAAATAATGCACACCATTAGAACATTGTCAGCCAATCAGATTCAAGCATTCAACGGCCACGTAGTATAAGTGAAAAATAATGCGTTTTTAAAACCACCAAGCATGAGAGCATGTTCTAGTGCAACCCCAAAACAAAATAAAGACTTCGTAAAAGAGCATAATAGGACCCGTTTAAGATCTATCTGACCCGCAATAAGCAAACACAATTTTTCTGTAAAATCTGGTCTTCCTTTTTCTTGATAGCACATGTTGACACATTGCAAGTATTTTTAAATACAGTCAAGAATTTGTTAAAAGTAAGCAAAGGTGAAAAACAGCTGTGAGACCTCCGTGGTGACGTACAGTATGTCACCCTCAGAATAATACTGATTTTTTTCTAATTTGCATATTCATGTGTCTAAACAAAGCATCTGCTTTATTACTCATCACCATGGTGGCACCAGTTGCAGTGGTAGCGGAATGTAGCTAAGTGCTCTATAGGTACATATGCCAGCATACATCATTTTTTTTTTCTTCTTTTTTGTCTATATACAAATGTTGCTACAGCATTATCAGGATGAGACAGCACTGTCTGTGTCATTCACACAGACGCAAATTACCAGTACACTCATGTTTTATCATAATGTTCTTGACATGCAAAGTAAACTCACTCTCTATGATATAACATGCATAACAGGCAAATTGCACTTGACAATTGGCTCGTGAACGAATGGTTTTCAGCGAATTCTAAAAACTTGATGGACAAAGCAAAAGGGAAAAGGCGAGAAAAATAGCCTTCGGACATTGTGTTTGATGTACATGGTTTACCAAACAATGAGTAAAGCAGTGCTCCTTATCTTATTTGAGCAGTTGGCGTAAGTATTTCTGCAAACTCCCTACCGCCCTAGTCATAAATCAATGTGGGACAAGATGGGAATCAGAGAGTATCATTACAAAACAGACTAATGAAACAAGCTACCTCTCTTAAATGACCTGCAGATCCTACAGATATAGATTCCCCACAATCACAGTCCTCCACCCCCCTTATTCTCTCTTGCTCTCTTTTGTTCTCTGTGTATTTCTTGTTCCATCCCAGTGTGGCACAGTCTGGCCATCACTAGATAAGGCCTTCCCCTTGGTAATACAGATTTCTTTGTCCACCAGATTCCATTATCGAAATGTACACTATTTTAGGCAGCTTTATGTTTGTTTTAGTGCTGTGCAGATTCTAATACGATTCCACAGATGGAAAGCTCAGCGGTTAGGCCTGTATTCCCCTGGAGAATGTACATTTAAGAGTAAATAGTGTTACAACCTTTCTCTGGAATAAATTAGCATATGTCTTTTTGTCCCATCCAGTGAAAAGATCAAAGAGACCAAGTTTGTATGAGCACACACATGGCACAGCGAATATAAGACTAACGAGATCCAAAACTTGACCAGTCGTGTTGTTTTAGCTTTGGCCTAAATCTCAGTATATTAGTTTTCTTGCATTTCTCTCTCAGATTTCATTGTGTTTACTGTTTGTTTTGCATGGACGCCATCGTTATCTCTGATTGACATGGTAAATAACCTTGTTTGTCTGTGGCTAGACTCCAAACCTTACCTAAGTGATTAAGCTGGTCTTGGATGAATTCCTTCAAAGCAAAACTTGACCATTAATTTCAAACATGAGGAAATAAAAACAGGAGGAAATAAGTAAATGTATAAATAAATAAATAAATAAATAAACTAGACCATTTCAACACAAGAAAATAAGTAAATGATTAAACGGAAAAGCAAATAAGAAAATAAAATTGGTTATAGTAAATAATTAAAATGATTTCACACATGAGGAAATAAGTAAAAAAAATAATAAAGAGGTTAAAAAAGCAATTAAGTAAAAAAAATATGAAATAAATATATACATATATAAATATGTCATTAATTAACCCTTATGCAGTCTTCGTTTTGGAATCACACTCATGGTCTTTGGGGTCTCTAGAGACCCCAGGCAACAAAACTTAAATTTTGTAACAAAATAATAGTAAAAAAAAAAAACAAAAAAAAAAACGTTTTTCCTGTTTATTAATGTTTTTACTCCACATTTGTGCAGTTTTCGCAGTTTTTATGTTATTTTTTAAATATATATAAATTATTAAATAAATATATATTTTTAATAGGTTTATATGCAAAAACAGCTTTTTGTGTAAAATTCACTTTATAAAATACCCACATTTTAAACTTTCATTCATGGGGATAACATGGATAATTTGATATGGTTTAGTGTAAGATTTTTGCCCATTTTTTGGGAAAATGCAGTTTTAAAAGTAAAAAAAATATAACTTTTACCACTAGATGGCTGCAGAGCACTATTAACTAATTGCTATTTGACCAACAATAAGATATCTTTTCACAAGTTTTTTTTTCAGTTGAGTTCATGTCTACATATTATGAACTCACAATTATTACAATAAAAAATACTTTTTGACCGAGTTAAGCATTTTTTGTACTGAAACAAAACCAGTTCTATTACATATTGAGTAGCAGTGCACAACATGAGCATAAGAATGCAACAACAACATCTTTTTTTTTTGACAAATTATAAGAGAGCAGTTTTTATGGTCTCCAAATGTAGTCCTGTGTGTTTCATGATATGTAGATATGAACTCAACTGAAAAAAAACTTGATAAAAGATATCTTTCAGGTGGTCAAATAGCAAAAAGCATATAGTGGAGCTCTGCAGCCACCTACTGGTAAAAGTATTTTTTTTTTTACGTTTAAAACTGGATTTTCCAAAAGATGGGCAAAAATCTTACACTAAACCATGTGAAATTATCCATTTTATCCCCATGAATGAAAGTTAGACATGTGGGTTTTTTATGAAAGGGAATTTTATCAAAAAAGCTGTTTTTGTATAAAAACCTATAAAAAATATTAATTTATTAATTTATATATATTTAAAAAATATCCTTAATCCTCCAAAAACTATACACATGAGGAGTAAAAACATTAATAAACAGGAAAATAACATTTGTTTTGCTTTTTTAACTATTATTTTATAACAAAATTGCATTTTGACCACGAATGTGAGTATTTTTTTTACACTAACATAAAATCAAGCTATCACTCCAATTTATTTTTTTTTATTTGTAGATCAAGATAGTGTTGACTGATTTACAAAGTCTCATACCATCTGGACAAAGGGAACATTTTTTTTTTTAATTTTAGCGAGCGCCAATCGGGGTCCAGAAATCCCCCGAAGACCGCATAAGGGTTAAATGAGTGAATGAATGAATGAATGAATTAATTAATTAATTAATTAGAACAGTGATTTCAAACATGAGGAAATAAGTAAAAAAAAAAAAAAATCAAACATGAGGAACTAAGCAATTTATACTACACAAGGAAATAAGTAAATAATAATCTAAAAGCAAACAAGAAAAAAAAACTGTGGCTATTAATTTCAAATATAGATAAATAAGTAATAATGAATGAATGAATGAATGAATTAATGAATGAATGAATAAACGAATTAATGAACTTAAACAGTAATTTCGAACTTGAGGAAATAAGTAAATAATAAATAAATAAAGATGTTAAAAATTAATTAACTTCAAAAATGAGGAAATATGTTAAAATAAAAATAATAAATAAATAAAAACTTGACCGTTCATTTCAACACAAGGATATAAGTAAATAATAATTGAAAAGCAAATAAGAAAATAAAACTGTGGCTGTTAATTTGAAATATAGATAAATAGGTAATATGTCATGAATGAATGAATGAATGAATGAATGAATGAATGAATGAATGAATGAATGAATGAATGAAATTGAACAGTAATTTCAAAGTTAATTAAATAAGTAAGTAAATAAATAAATAAAGATGTTAAAAAATAATTAATTTCAAACATGAGGAAATAAATAAAATATAAATAAATAAAAACTTCATTTATTTCAACACAAGGAAATAAGTAAATAATAATCGAAAAGCAAATAAGAAAACAAAACTGCGGCTATCCATTTTAAATGTAGATAAATAGGTAATAAGTATTGATTGAATGAATGAATGAATGAATGAATGAATGAATGAATGAATAAGTAATAAAAACATTAATTTCAACACAAGGAAATAAGTAAACATAACGCAGGACTCGACGACAGCGTGGTAGATCCAACCGCGAGCTTTATTTAGACAGATCGTGGTCAGACAGGCAGAGTCAAAAACCAGCAAACAGTAATACGTAGGCAAGACAAAAGCGTAATCCAGTAAACAGGCAGAACGTCAAAATCCAGTGAGCAGTCCAAAAGTAACAAATAAACAAGGCTATGAAACAAGGCAAAAACTATGGCAAGGAAACAGAACAAAACTATGGCAAAACTATGACAAGAAACCAAACCGTGAAAATAACAAAACAGGGCAATGAAACAAGAGAAACGCTTAGTAGAGTCCGCACAGCAAAACAGTACTTCGCGAGGGCCTGTTTGGCATGGCCCTGCTTAAATGGCGGCCAAACAGGAAGTAACCATAGAGGCAGCAGAGGGAGCAGCAACAGTCAGTGTGAGTAGGGGCTCCCTCTGCTGGCCTGGTGTTACAGGCAAAGCAGGAAGCTTTGGCGTTGCAGGCAGAGCAGGAAGCCTTGGCGTTGCAGGCAGAGCGGGAAGCCATGGCTGAGCAGGCAGAGCAGGGACATTGACAGTGGTTGAGCAGATAGTGAGTTCATAAGAGGATAGTACCCCCTCTTGAGGATCTGCAGCGGGAGCTGCCTCCTCAGGGGGTTCCGCCGTGCGTCGGCTCTGCGTGGCTTGCTTGGCTTGGGAGCGTTGGCTCTATGTGGCTTGCTTGGCTTGGGAGCGTAGATGTCATTGGTATGCCTGCAGCCTGCACTGACATTAGAGGAGGGTCCATTACACTGGCAATCATAACATGACGTAGCTCTGGCAGATCAGACGAGACATGGCGTGGCTCTGGACGCTCGGGCGAGGCGTGGCTCTGGACGCTCGGGCGAGACGTGACTTGGCTCTGGAATAACAGCAGCAACTTGGCTTGGCTCATGAAGATCTGCTGTAACTTGGCTTGGCTCATGATGATCAACTGTGGCTTGGCTTGGCTCAGGGACAACAGCAGCAACTTGACTTGGCTCATGAAGATCTGCTGTAACTTGGCTTGGCTCATGAAGATCAACTGTGGCTTGGCTTGGCTTTGAAGGGATGGCTGTGACTTGACTTGGCTTTGAGGGAACAGCTGTGACTTGACTTGGCTTTGAAGGAACAGCTATGACTTGACTTGGCTTTGAGGGAACAGCTGCGACGTGGCTTGACTTTGCAGGAGCAGCTGCAGCTTGGCTTGACTTTGCTGGAGCAGTTGCGGCTTGATGTGATTCAAGGGGTGCTGCTGTGTCTTGACGTGATTCTGAAAGTGCTGCTGTATTTTGCTTAGACTTTGGAAGTGTTGGTGTGTCTTGACTTGACTTAGGGTGTGAAAGTTTGTCTTGACTTGCCTCAGAATGTAAAGCTGTGTCTTGGCTTGACTCAGGATGTGAAGCTGTGTCTTGACTTGGCTTGGCAGGAACAGCAGCTGTAACGTGACTTGGCTTGACAGGAATAGCAGCTGTAACGTGACTTGACCTGGAAGGAACAGCAGCTGTAATGTGACTTGACAGGAACAGTAGCTGTAATGTGACTTGGCTTGGCAGGAACAGCAGCTGTAATGTGACTTGACTTGACAGGAACAGTAGCTGTGACATGACTTGACTGAGGAACCTCATCTGGAAGGGCAGCCATGATAGATGCAGACTCTGGAGCAGGAGACATGATGTGAACAGGCTGTAGCTTGACAGAAGTGGCATAAGCAGGTGCTGGCTTGGCTGACGTGAGTTTAGGGAGACCAGCTGCTCGCGCCGACAGCAGCGGTGGGTCCTCCACGCTAGACACCAACCACCTCGAAACAGAGTTGTCATGATGAAGTGCAGATATAGCGGCCATTTTGTGTACAAGGTCCGACGCGACTGCCATCTTGTGCAGTGGCTCTGGCGTGGTGGCCATCTTGAGAGCAGACTCGGGGCTGGCGGCCATCTGGTGAACAGGCTTTGGGATGGCGGCCATCTTGGCGACAGGCTCTGACATGGCGGCCATCTTGGCGACAGCCTCTGGCGTGGCGGCCATCTTGTGCAGTGGCTCTGGAAGGGCGGCCATCTTGTGAACAGGCTTAGGGATGGCAGGCATGGCGTGAGCAGGCCCTGAAGCGGGAGGCATGGTGTGAGCAGGCCCTGGAGCGGCAGACATGATGTGAGCAGGCTTTGGAACAGTAGACATGACGTAAGCGGGCCTTGGAGCAGCAGACATGACGTGAGAAGGCTGTGGCTTGGTAGATCTGACGTAAGCAGGCTTTGGCTTGGCAGGCATGACTTGAGAAGGCTGTGACTTGGCAGGTGTAATGTGAGCACGCTGTGGCTTGGCAGAAGTGACGTGAGTAGGCCTTGGCTTGGTAGACATGACTTGAACAATTCCAGAAGTGACATGAGCAGGGTAATGTGTGAGGGGTACTGTGGGATTGTGCGGCTCCTTTTTCCACAACCCCCACAGTAAAATGTGAACCAGTCAGGAACAAAGCAAAGTCAATATATTCCTCAAGGGTTGTAGGGCCCTTGCTGTTAGGCATTAACTCGTTTAAATGGTCATTAAGTCCATTACGAAAAATGCCTTTTAGGGCGACATCATTAAAGTCCACCAAATAACACAAATTACAAAAATCCTCCACATACTCCTCTATAGTCCGGTTACCTTGTCGCAGACAGAGGAGGCCAGATACTGCTGGGTTCATGGCGATCTGTGTTCCAAAAGCTGCTGGATCTTTGGGTGGCGAAGTATCTCTGTAACGCAGGACTCGACGACAGCGTGGTAGATCCAATCGCGAGCTTTATTTAGACAGATCGTGGTCAGACAGGCAGGGTCAAAAACCAGCAAACAGTAATACGTAGGCAAGACAAAAGCGTAATCCAGTAAACAGGCAGAACGTCAAAATCCAGTGAGCAGGCTTCCGGTATGGCGTCGACACGAGCAGCATAGTAAAAGCGCTCCTGTGCTACTTGGTATTAACCCTCCGTTTTAGTCTACACATTGGAATTTAAATTGGATCTAAGAATATGGAGGGGGACAAGGCAAAAAAAGCTAGGATTAAACCGCAATCAAAACCTGAAAAGACTGAGAAAATAGCAGAAGTAAGGGCTGAGATGGACATGGCCTCCGATAACCTGTCAGCTAGCACTGCAGCGATACACGCGGACATTAAAGAGTTCAGGGTGGATATCAAAGCTGAACTAACGGCCTTCCGAGATTCTTTTACAAAAGATGTGAAATCAAAAACTGAACGGGCTTGTCACAGACCTAAACGTCACGGCAGAGAGGATTGATGAAGCGGAGCAAAGAGTGGCAGAATTAGAGGAAAATGCAGCCGAGTCCAAAGAGTTACTCAGTCAGAGCATCCAAATTCAAGAACATTTACAAGAGAGATTGCTAGATCTTGAAACACGCTCACGTAGAAATTATATCCGGATTTTTGGAATCCCGGAAGGAAGCGAAGGTAGTAACGTCCAGGACTTGGTGGAATCGATTATCAAAACAGAGCTGTCTCTCAGCGACTTGGACCTCAAAATTCAACGATGTCACAGAGCACTCGGGCCCAAACCACCCGCCGATGCATACCCTAGATCGGTAGTAGTATCCTGGAGTATAGGACAAAGGACTTGGTCCTTCTTTCTGCATGGATGAAGAAGGAAGTGCACTGGAATGGAAAAAGGATATTCTTTGACCAAGACTATCCAGATACTTCGTTTGAGCTGCCATGGTGAGGACAAAAAAAAAAAAAGATGAACAATTGAAGATACCATGTTCAAAATTTAGTTACTTCACAACAGATAAGTTCTGTAAGGGAAGTTTAATTTGTACCAAAATTATTTATATTATCATATAAGATAATTGGAAAAAGTTTATGTTTAACTTGTAAACCTAGCTGAAAACACAAGAATATAGAATCAAGTAGTATGGGTGCTGAATAATTTCGATAACATTATTTGTGCAATAGGCACAACAAAGAGGGGCCCTTCAGGGAAGAAAGGCTTTTTCCCCTCACAACAAGGAGTGATTTAAAACTTCAGGTTTGGAGGCCAGTTTTCTGTTTCTTACAAGGTTCAGTATGTTCATGTTTGTAATTTGTGTGCTTTGGTCACCTCAGTCTTTACGACAATACTTGATTAGAATGTATGCCAAGACAGGAATATAGGATAGTTACTTTGAATGTTAATGGGTTACTAAATCCAATTAAAAGTAGTAAACTTATTGCCAAAATGAAAAGAGAAAATCAACAGATAGTCTTTTGGCAGGAGACACACCTTTCAGACACAGAGCATGGAAAATTAGGGAAAATGGGATTTAAAGTTTTTTTTTTTTCCTTCATATAAAAATGGACGTAAACGGGGAGTAGTAACATTAATTCCAAATAAAGTTCATTTTCAATTGATTTCTGAAATTTCTGATAGGGAAGGGCGATATATCCTTGTAAAAGGGACTATTGATCAAAATGAAGTCACTTTATTTAACGTATACAGACCACCTGGAGAAGATAAAGCATTTCTCAAGAAAATATTTACTACCATAGCCAAGGAGGCCTCTGGTACATTGATCTGTGGGGGGGACTGGAACGTGCAACTTCAACCTAAATTTGATTCGTCTTCCAGCAAACAAATTAACCGGGAAGCTAGACAAATGAAAAATATGATGAAAGAATTAGGTATAATAGATGTGTGGAGGGACCTACATCCTTCAAAAAAAGAATACACTTTCTTTTCCTCTGCTCATATGTCTCACTCTAGAATTGATTATTTTTGTATGTTTGGTTCAGAACGACATAGAATAAAGGATTGCGAAATAGGAACAAGGGACATCTCAGACCATTCAGGAGTATACCTTACAGTGTTCCTGGATAGTAAACCTAAAAAAACAATCTGGCATCTCAATGCCAATCATTTAAATGATTTAGCATGTAAAGAATATGTTAAAAAAGAACTCTCTGATTACTTAACACTTAATGATAATGGAGAAGTATCACCCAGTACCCTATGGGATGCAGCCAAGGCTGTTATGCGAGGTAGACTTATAATGTGGGCATCACAGAAAAACAAGAAAAAAAGAAAAAAAAAAAGAAAAACAGAAACATTTAAAGAATTTGAACATACAACTTAAAGAGTTGGAGATTAAATATAGTAGGGAAAATTATCCAACTATTTTGAAAGAGATAAAAGAAGTTAAATCTGTACTTAATAAGATATACGATGAGCAAATACAATTAAAACTGAAATTTATTAAGCAGAGATTTTATGAGAATGGCCCAAAAGAAAAAAAAAAAAAAAAAAAAAAAAAAACTTCTGGCATGGAGAATAAAGAAACAGCAGACAGAAAGAAGTATCTGTAAAATTAGAGATCCCAAAAATAAACAGATTTGTCATAAACTAGAAGAAATACAACAGGCTTTTGAAAGATACAAGGAATTATACACTCAGAAAAATTTTATTCATCCTGTAAAAATACAAGAATTTCTACACACATTGGATTTACCATCAATTGGATCAACGCAAAACAAAATATTAACTCAAAAGATAACAATAGAGGAAATAAGTAATACTATATCAAAACTCAAAAAAGGTACCAGGAATGGACGGTTTTTTCTGCTGAATGGTATAAAACAATTGATGCCAATGATTCAGGAATGCTTTAATTACACTTTACAGGAAGGAGACCCCCCTAGATCTTGGAGAGAAGCTTTAATATCTGTAATTCCGAAAGAATGAAAAGATCTGCTAGAATGTAATTCGTATAGACCTATTTCAGTTTTAAATATTGATTACAGACTCTATACATCCATACTGGCCAAGCGATTAGAAGACATTCTTCCGGAATTAATAGATATAGATCAAACAGGTCTTGTAAAACAAAGACAGACACATGATAACATATGGCGAGCCCTACATGTAATTGATTATTTATCTCAGAATAAAACTAGTGCCCTGCTAATTAGTCTAGATGCAGAAAAGGCTTTCGATTCAGTAAGTTGGGATTTTTTATACTTAGTTTTACAACGTTTTAGGTTTGAAAATGACACTATTAGAATATTTAAGTCTTTATATTTGACCCCTATAGCAAGAATTAAAATAAATGGGGATATTTCTGAATATATAACTTTAGAAAGGGGATGTCGACAAGGGTGTCCATTAAGCCCTACCCTTTTTGCGTTATTTATTGAGCCGTTGGCACAACTAATCAGAGATGATACAGAAATAAGAGGAGTAATAGTTAAAGATATAGAACACAAGATTTGTTTATATGCTGATGATGTATTATTGTTTCTTTCATACCCAGAACTTAGCTTACCCAAAGTGATGTATTCTCTTGAAAAATGTGGACTATACTCGGGATGTAAATTAAATATACATAAAACACAGACTTGCCTGTGTAATTATAACCCTAGTGATAAGATACGTAAAGAATATACATTTAAATGGAATACATCTTCTATGAAATATCTTGGAGTTCAAATTCCTGCAGACTTATCAAACATTTATAAAATTAACTATTGTCCCATGACAAAAATGATAAAAATGGACCTGAGCAGATGGCTTCTCCTGCCTTTAGACCGATATAACCGAATAGAGATAATAAAGATGAATATATTACCACAATTACTTTTTCTTTTTCAAGTTTTACCAATAGAAAAACCAAAAAGGCAATTCGATGATTGGAAAAAACTAATATCCCGTTTTATCTGGAACAGTGGGCGGCCTAGAGTGAGACTTAGCACTCTACAACTTCCTAAAGACCAGGGTGGGACAGGCCTACCATCGTTAGATGAATACTATAAAGCAGCACAACTAAGACATTTGGTTTGTTGGTGTAATTATGAATACTGTGCAAAGTGGAAAGACTTTGAACAGTCACAACTTGAAATACCTCTCCAAGTGGTACTAGGAGATAAGAAACGTTCAGCAATCACAATTGCACAAACTATTTTTTTTTAACAAAGACTCCATTAGAAATTTGGTATAAAGAATTAAGGAATCCTAAAACGGAAAAACAGGGAAGAATTTTGAGATGGGTGGAACATGATCTACAGTTTAAACCAGCAAGACTGGATCTAAGATTTAAGCATTGGAGCTTAAAAGGTATAACCTCCTTCTGTCTTATTTCTACTGAGAGTGGACTAGAGAGTTTCCAACAACTTTCTCACAAATATAATTTAGATAAACAAGACTTTTTTCGTTACCTTCAAGTTAGACATTACTTTAATAAGAATATAATAGATACAGAAGAAAAAGGATCAACAATTGTACAGATATTTGTAGATGCCTACAAAAAGAAGGTGAATAAGACACTTGTATCAAGAATGTATTCTTGTTTAATGTCGACAAAAAAATACTCAACATTGTATGTCAAACAAAAATGGGAAAAGGAAGCCAACACAAACAAAACAGAAGAAGAATGGTTAACTATGTGGAAAACACAGATGACTACAACTAATTTGGCTTTATGGAGAAAGTTTACATGGAAAAACGTAATAAGATTTTTCATTACTCCTAGAATAAAACATTTTCAAACTGGAAATCAAAAAATGAGTGAATGCTGGGTGAAAATGTGGAAATGTGATGGCTGATCATTTTCATATCGTTTGGGACTGTAGTATTATACATACTTACTGGCAGAACCTAAATAAAGAGATAAATGCAATAATGGGACTAAATCTTGAGTGTATTTCCTCTGTGGGAGTGGGAATTTCCTCTTCAATAATAACAAAGAAGGACATATACCTCTTTAATATACTATTAGCGACCAGTAAGAAGGCCATTACAAGGAAGTGGCTTAAGGAAGATCCCCCATCTGTATCTGAATGGCAAGATATTGTAAACAATGTGTACAGTATGGAAGTCCTGACATTTTCCTTAAGACAACAACCTGCTAAAATTTTAACATGCTGGGGAAAATGGTTGAGAAGAAAAGAAAGGTCATCTTATGGGTTTGACACCGTCCCCTTTTAATTTTTAAGACTTTTGATTCCCGTTTGACTCTAATCCAATATATTGTGTCGGATATGTAACTCTTAACATAATTTTGTATGGCAGAATCTGATCAAGACCTAATTACTCAAGAATGGTGTAATGTACTTGGTGACCAATGTATGTATACACTGAAAAAAATAACTTGTAACATTTACTTGATAAAATCCTCGTAACAATTTGCACTAGTAGATTTTAAGTAAATTTTACTGCTCTAATATTAAGTACAACTCACCTGTCATTATCAATTAAATTAAAATCAAATTAAATTAATAATTAAAGTAACGCTTATAAAGAAATAAAGTAAAAGTTACGTAATTATCTTTAATTCACAATTTAGATTTATTTAAAGTAATCAATTAAATTTAATTTATTGTTGTATAAGCAGGAACCTTGTTTTTATGAAATTATTAAGTAAATCTTACTAATTTTTTTTTTTTATTTTACTTATTTTTATCAATGTATATTACTCATAATAAAATGCACATTGCTAATTTATGTAAATAAATTAATTACTTGATCTATATATTTCACAAATCACACAACTAAATTATAATTTAACAATTTATTTATCCAACATTTCCAAATACAAAAAAAAGACATTCACAATACAGATTTTTCAATAAAATGCATTGTTAAATTTCGCATCAATTGGAACAACTGCATGTCTAAATAATTTGTTGCAAAAAAATAAAATAAAATACAGCATGTTAGATATAAAATATGCCAAATGATACATAAAACTTCTCAAAACCAGGTTATTGACAAAACTACAAACAATTGTAGATTAGTCCTTTTTAGACCATATTATTTAAACCTAATAGCCCTCTGACACAGTAAATGTACAACATTCAAATCAGCACTCTGAACAAGTGCACTTAAAAGTATGCTTATAAAACCTTAATGCAGTAAAACACTATTATCAACAGCTGAACATGTAAGGAGTTGTAGTCAAGGCATATCAATAGCATTAAGATAATAACTTCATCTTTAAAGCTTGCACTTTTGAGGATAGCTTGATTCCATCAAGTTCTAAGGACTGATATCTCAAATGTGTACCGCAGAGCTCGGGGTATGTAAGGTTAAGGGCATAAAGTAGCCCCATGAGCAGTCCACATTTTTTGGCCGCATCCTTGCAAGACTTTCTGTCCTTCCAGAAGAATGGACACATCAACTGGTTCTTCCT
>NC_133363.1:21491901-21520130 GCF_049309525.1 Garra rufa | reverse complement strand
ATAAAAAAGATTTGCAAAATATGAATCTTTAACCCCCAAAAGCTCAAATCCCCATTTTTGTTCAGAAAATGAATAATTGTCTTAGAGGTTTGGAACAGTGTGATCAGTTAATGGCAATTTTCATTTTTGTGTGAATTGATTCTTTAATTAGAATAAGATAGATATCTAGTTTATTACTCTATAACAACTTTAGACATTTACTCTGTATTCTTTTCGCCATCACTGAGTATAACATGTCCACCCCTTTATCTACCTTCCCTCTTTTTGTTAAGGGTTAACTTGTATTACATTTTTAATATTTTAAACTGTATCATTTAGAAATAAACCATACTTTACCAAGCAATCATCGAAGAGATCCTCTTCTTTCTCACCAAGGTAGATAATGAGGCTGCGGATGACAGATTCACGTCTCCCTTCAATGCTTTGATTCTGTGAAAATATAACGTATTTACATAATTTTTATTCATACAACCACATTTAGTAAATTTTTTCTCTTTTGAAAATGTGCCTTTCTCCAAAGCAACTTTAAAAGAGGAAGACATCAAGCATGCCAAGAGGTGCTACTAAAACAGTTTCTTGTATTGTTAGAAAAATATAAATTAACATTGGGGGAGGGATTAAAGAATAAGTGATTAAAGATAAATGAATAAGTGATAAGTAATAAGCAATTTACAAATTTAAATGTTCAGTTAGGTTTTACAATTATTAACTTCTTTCTTACTTTATTTAATTTAGCCTCAAATGAATACTCTTCTTTGGACAAAAAAAAGCATTCTGATACATTTAATCATGACAACAGGTACATTTAAGTTAGCTTAGCATAGCATCTAATGTAAACAACTATTTAGATTATTAAGGTTAACGTTACTTTTGGTCCATAATCAAAAAATATTGCTATGCTCACTCTAAAATGTAAGTCTAGCGTAATAATAACGTATATGATCCCGTGCGGCTCGATACAGAACGACATATAAGGTATAAGTTACATAAAATTTAACGTTAAAAGTTTAAAGACTAACATTACATCGATTAACACTTTGTAGCATTTCAAATACAAATTATTCTAATGGAAATGCCCGAAATGGCGTCGAGAACATGTAACTTATTTTGATAAGCGATTGCCTTTCTCCATACAAGGAACATTTTTTTTACACGATAAATGGTGCTTTGTGGATCTCTAAGTTACACTATTAACGATACAAACATGAAATGAATTATGAAACAACACTGAAATAGGCTATTGCTAATTGCATGTAAGATGCTATGCTTAGCGATTAAGATGAACATTAATCAGGAGTCTGGAAAATGAGAAACAGACAATCAAACTTTCACACGAATCCATGTTTTATCACATCCAAACAGAAAGATAAACTTACCTGGAACATTACAAACTCCAGCCCAAACCACGTAGTACCTCCTGTGATGATCCCCAACGTATTGATCCACAGCCCGGGTAAAGAGTCTCCAATCACGCATGTGCAGTTTTAAACGCGTTATTTGAAATTTGAACTTTGAGTTTGAACTTTCAAAGTACAATTTACTTAATATTACTAGGTTTATGTGCAGTGACTCTAAACCATTTAAATATTACAAGTAAATACATAATAATATTTAACTGTTTCCACTGAGTTAATTAATTACATGAATTAAATGTGTACATATTTTAACTTTTACTTAGAAAATTCTAGTTGTAGTCGAAACGTACTTTTACAATGTAAAAATCACGATGGTTAATTTAATATATTTTACCACACCAAAAAAATCATTTTTTTCAGTATGTTTGTTATGTTTATTTTTATTTTTTTATTTTGTTGTGAGTTCTTTGTTCTGTATGCAAAAAAAGGGAAAAAAATTAAGTATATAAAAAAAAATCCAGTGAGCAGTCCAAAAGTAACAAATAAACAAGGCTATGAAACAAGGCAAAAACTATGACAAGGAAACAGAACAAAACTATGGCAAAACTATGACAAGAAACCAAACCGTGAAAATAACAAAACAAGGCAATGAAACAAGAGAAACGCTTAGTAGAGTCCACACAGCAAAACAATTATTTCACGAGGGCCTGTTTGGCATGGCCCTGCTTAAATGGCGGCCAAACAGGAAGTAACCATAGAGGCAGCAGAGGGAGCAGCAACAGTCAGTGTGAGTAAGGGCTCCCTCTGCTGGCCTGGTGTTACAGTAATAATAAATGAATGAATGAATGAACTTCATCAGTAATTTCAAAGTTGAGGAAATAAGTAAATAATAAATAAATAAAGATGTTAAAAAATAACTAGATAAAAAAGTTCGTCGAGACAAACTTTAAGTTGGCTTGAGAAAGCTTTGCCTTAAAGTTTAAAGAAGTTTTGAAAGCTTTAAAAAGTAGTAAAAGTTTAAAAAGTTTAAAAAGTTTTAAGTTTGATGGGTTTCAGTCTGAAATAGTTTAAAGTTTTTAGCAGTTTTAAAGATTGAAGATAGATAGATAGATAGATAGATAGATAGATAGATAGATAGATAGATAGATAGATAGATAGATAGATAGATAGATAGATAGATAGATAGATAGATGTGGTGTCTGGGGTGGTTGCTAGGGTGTTGCTATTCGGTTGCTAAGGTACCCGGGGTGGTTGCTAAGGTGTTGCTATGCGGTTGCTAAGGTACACGGGGTGGTTGCTAAGGTGTTGCTATGTGGTTGCTAAGGTACCCGGGGTGGTTGCTAAGGTGTTGCTATGTGGTTGCTAAGGTGTTGCTATGCGGTTGCTAGGGTACACGGGGTGGTTGCTAAGGTGTTGCTATGCGGTTGCTAGGGTACCTGGGGTGGTTGCTAAGGTGTTGCTATGTGGTTGCTAAGGTACCCATGGTGGTTGCTAAGGTGTTGCTATGTGGTTGCTAAGGTACCCAGGGTGGTTGCTAAGGTGTTGCTATGCGGTTGCTAAGGTACCTGAGGTGGTTGCTAAGGTGTTGCTATGCGGTTACTAGGTTACCCAGGGTGGTTACTAGCATGTTGCTGGCATGATTTTAGCATGACTAGCAAGTCGCTAACATGATTTTAGCAAGACTAGCAAGTCGCTAGCATGATTTCAACATGATTAGCAAGTCGCTAGCATGATTTTAGCATGACTAGCAAGTCGCTAGCATGATTTTAGCCTGACTAGCAAAGTCGCTAGCATGGTTTTAGCATTACTAGCAAGTCACTAGCATGATTTTAGCATTACTAGCAAGTCGCTAACATGATTTTAGCAAGACTAGCAAGTCGCTAGCATGATTTTAACATGATTAGCAAGTCGCTAGCATGATTTTAGCATGACTAGCAAGTCTCTTGCATTATTTTAGCATGACTAGCAAAGTCGCTAGCATGATTTTAGCATGACTAGCAAGTCGCTAGCATGATTTTAGCATGACTAGCAAGTCGCTAGCATGATTTTAGCATTACTAGCAAGTCGCTAGCATGATTTTAGCATTACTAGCATGATTTTAGCATGATTAGCATATTGTTAGCATGATTTAGATGGAGAGATAGATAGATTTATAGATAAACAGATTAATAGATAGATAGATAGATAGATAGATAGATAGATAGATAGATAGATAGATAGATAGATAGATAGATAGATAGATAGATAGATAGATAGATTTATAGATAGACAGATTTATAGATATAGATTTATAGATAGACAGATTAATAGATATAGATTTATAGATAGACAGATTTATAGATATAGATTTATAGATAGACAGATTAATAGATGGATAGATTAATAGATAGACAGATTTATAGATATAGATTTTTAGATAGACAGATTAATAGATGGATAGATTAATAGATAGACAGATTAATAGATGGATAGATTAATAGATAGACAGATTTATAGATAGACAGATTAATAGATGGATAGATTAATAGATAGACAGATTTATAGATATAGATTTTTAGATAGATTAATAGATGGATAGATTAATAGATAGACAGATTTATAGATGGATAGATTAATAGATAGACAGATTTATAGATATAGATTTATAGATAGACAGATTAATAGATGGATAGATTAATAGATAGACAGATTTATAGATATAGATTTATAGATAGACAGATTTATAGATAGACAGATTAATAGATGGATAGATTAATAGATAGACAGATTTATAGATGGATAGATTAATAGATAGACAGATTTATAGATGGATAGATTAATAGATAGACAGATTAATAGATGGATAGATTAATAGATAGACAGATTAATAGATGGATAGATTAATAGATAGACAGATTTATAGATGGATAGATTAATAGATAAATTTAAATAATAATTAAATTATAGTTTAAATTTGAATTTTGACAGTTGGAGTTTGAAAAGTCTTGGCTCATTTGAACATTCCGTCAATGTAAGTCAATGAGATTTTTCCCCAATTTTAATCGGCATTTTTAGGAAAACTGTAAGTCCGATCAGTTAGAAAAGATATAGCAACTCGAGTCTGACCAGTCTGAAGATATGGGCTGAGTTTGGAGTTTGTAGAGTTAAAGCTCTAGGAGGAGTAGCAGTCAGAATTTTTTTGTCTCAGAAGAATAATAATATTAAGTTTAACTAGATAAAAAAGTTCGTCAAGACAAACTTTGAAGTTGGCTTGAGAAAGTCTGACCAGATAGTTTAAAATAGTTTTTAAAGTTTGTAAAAGTTTTAAAAGTTTGACTGTTTTCAGTCTGAAATAGTTTGAAGTTTTCAGCAGTTTTAAGCTTGAAGATAGATAGATAGATAGATAGATAGATAGATAGATAGATAGATAGATAGATAGATAGATAGATAGATAGATAGATAGATAGATAGATAGATAGATTGAAAAGTTTTAAGTTTGATGGTTTTCAGTCTGAAATAGTTTGAAGTTTTCAGCAGTTTTAAGCTTGAAGATAGATAGATAGATAGATAGATAGATAGATAGATAGATAGATAGATAGATAGATAGATAGATAGATAGATAGATAGATAGATAGATAGATAGATAGATAGATAGATAGATAGATTGAAAAGTTTTAAGTTTGATGGTTTTCAGTCTGAAATAGTTTGAAGTTTAAGGTAATTTTAAAAGCTTCAAGTTAGATGCTAAGGTTCTTAGAGTGGTTGCTAAGGTGTTGCTAGGCGGTTGCAAGGGTGCTAAGGGTGGTTGCTAAGGTGTTGCTAGGGTACCTGGGGGTGGTTGCTAAGGTGTTGCTATGCGGTTGCTAAGGTACCCATGGTGGTTGCTAAGGTGTTACTATGCGGTTGCTAAGGTACCCGAGGTGGTTGCTAGGGTGTTGCTATGTGGTTGCTAAGGTACCCGGGGTGGTTGCTAAGGTACCCGGGGTGGTTGCTAAGGTGTTGCTAATGTACCCGGGGTGGTTGCTAGGGTGTTGCTATGTGGTTGCTAAGGTACCCTGGGTGGTTGCTATGTGGTTGCTATGGTACCCGGGGTGGTGATGAGTTTGAATGAGTTTGAATGGATTAGAAATATAGTACATAGAAGGGAAGCTTGATTGAGTCTCAAAGGATTCTGGCAGTTTAAATTTGAATTTTGACAGTTGGAGTTGAACATTCCATCAATGTAAGTCAATGAGATTTTTTTCCCAGGTTTAATCGGGATTTTTAGGAAAACCGTAAGTCCGATCAGTTAGAAAAGATATAGCATATCGAGTCTGACCAGTCTGAACATCTGGGCTGAGTTTGGAGTTTGTAGAGTTAAAGCTCTAGGAGGAGTAGCAGTCAGAAATTTTATATAGGAAGAAGAAGAATAATAAAAATAATAACTAGATAAAAAAGTTCGTCGAGACAAACTTTAAGTTGGCTTGAGAAAGCTTTGCCTTAAAGTTTAAAGAAGTTTTGAAAGCTTTAAGCAGTTTGATTAGTTTTTAAAGTTTAAAGATAGAAAAAGTTTAAAAAGATTTAAGTTTGAAGGTTTTCAGTCTGAAATAGTTTTAAGTTTAAAGTAGTTTTAAAGCTTAAACGGATAGACAGATTTATAGATAGATAGATTTATAGACAGATTTATAGATAGATTTATAGATAGATAGATTTATAGACAGATAGATTTATAGACAGATTTATAGACAGATTTATAGATAGATAGATTAATAGATATAGATTTATAGATAGACAGATTTATAGATAGATAGATTAATAGATATAGATTTATAGATAGACAGATTAATAGATAAATAGATTAATAGATATAGATTTATAGATAGATTAATAGATAGACAGATTTATAGATAGATAGATTAATAGATAGATTTATAGATAGACAGATTAATAGATGGATAGATTTATAGATAGACTAGCATGACTAACAAGTTACTAGCATGATCCTAGCACGACTAGCAAGTCACTAGCATGATTTTAGCATGACTAGCAAGTCGCTAGCATGATTTTAGCATGACTAGCAAGTCGTTAGCATGATTTTAGCATGACTAGCAAGTTGCTAGCATGATTTTAGCATGATTAGCAAGTCGGTAGCATGATTTTAGCATGACAAGCAAATCGCTAGCATGATTTTAGGATGATACTAGCATGACTAACAAGTTACTAGCATGATCCTAGCACGACTAGCAAGTCACTAGCATGATTTTAGCATGACTAGCAAGTCGCTAGCATGATTTTAGCATGATTAGCAAGTCGGTAGCATGATTTTAGCATGACAAGCAAATCGCTAGCATGATTTTAACATGATTAGCAAGTCGGTAGCATGATTTTAGCATGACAAGCAAGTCGTTAGCATGATTTTAACATAATTAGCAAGTCGCTAGCATGATTTTAGCATGACTAGCAAGTCACTAGCATGATTTTAACAAATCGCTAGCATGATTTTAGCATGACAAGCAAGTCGCTAGCATGATTTTAGCATGATTAGCAAGTCACTAGCATGATTTTAGCATTACTAGAAAGTCGCTAGCATGATTTTAGCATGACTAGCAAGTCACTAGCATGATTTTAACAAATCGCTAGCATGATTTTAGCATGATTAGCAAAGTCACTAGCATGATTTTAGCATGACTAGCAATTCGCTAGCATGATTTTAGCCTGACTAGCAAAGTCGCTAGCATGATTTTATCATTACTAGCAAGTCACTAGCATGATTGTAGCATTACTAGCAAGTTGCTAACATGATTTTAGCAAGACTAGCAAGTCGCTAGCATGATTTTAACATGATTAGCAAGTCACTAGCATGATTTTAGCATGACTAGCAAGTCACTAGCATGATTTTAGCATGACTAGCAAGACGCTAGCACGAATTAAGCATGATTAGCAAGTTGCTAGCATGATTTTAGCATGACTAGCAAGTCGCTAGCAAGATTTTAGCAAGTCGCTAGCATGATTTTAGCATGACTAGCAAGTCGCTAACATGAATTTAGCATGACTAGCAAGTCACTAGCATGATTTTAGCATGATTAGCATATTGTTAGCATGATTAAGATGGAGAGATAGAAAGATAGATAGATTAATAGATGGATAGATTTATAGATAGACAGATTTATAGATAGATAGATTTATAGATAGATTAATAGATAGATTAATAGATAGACAGATTAATAGATAGATAGATTTATAGATAGACAGATTTATAGATGGATAGATTTATAGATAGACAGATTAATAGATAGATTAATAGATAGACAGATTTATAGATGGATAGATTTATAGATAGACAGATTGATAGATAGACAGATTAATAGATAGATAGATTTATAGATAGACAGATTAATAGATAAATAGATTTATAGATAGATAGATAGATAGATAGATAGATAGATAGATAGATAGATAGATAGATAGATAGATAGATAGATGAGTTTAAATGAGTTTGATCGGATTAGAAATAGTAGATAGAAGGGAAGCCTGATTGAGTCTCAAAGGATTCTGGCAGTTTAAATTTGAATTTTGACAGTTGGAGTTTGAACATTCCGTCAATGTAAGTCAATGAGATTTTATTCCCAGTTTTAATCGGGATTTTTAGGAAAACCGTAAGTCCGATTAGTTAGAAAAGATATAGCAACTCGAGTTAGACCAGTATGAAGATCTGGGCTGAGTTTGGAGTTTGTAGAGTTAAAGCTCTAGGAGGAGTAGCAGTCAGAAATTTTTTGTCTCAGAAGAAGAATAATAATAACTAGATAAAAAAGTTCGTCGAGACAAACTTTAAGTTGGCTTGAGAAAGCTTTGCCTTAAAGTTTAAAGAAGTTTTGAAAGCTTTAAGCAGTTTGATTAGTTTTTAAAGTTTAAAGATAGAAAAAGTTTGAAAAGATTTAAGTTTGAAGGTTTTCAGTCTGAAATAGTTTTAAGTTTAAAGTAGTTTTAAAGCTTAAACGGATAGACAGATTTATAGATGGATAGATTTATAGACAGATAGATTTATAGACAGATTAATAGACAGATTTATAGATAGATAGATTTATAGACAGATTTATAGATAGATTTATAGACAGATAGATTTATAGACAGATTAATAGACAGATTTATAGATAGATTAATAGATATATAGATTTATAGACAGATAGATTTATAGACAGATTTATAGACAGATTTATAGATAGATAGATTAATAGATATAGATTTATAGATAGACAGATTTATAGATAGATAGATTAATAGATATAGATTTATAGATAGACAGATTAATAGATAGATAGATTAATAGATATAGATTTATAGATAGACAGATTAATAGATGGATAGATTTATAGATAGACAAGCATGACTAACAAGTTACTAGCATGATCCTAGCACGACTAGCAAGTCACTAGCATGATTTTAGCATGACTAGCAAGTCGCTAGCATGATTTTAGCATGACTAGCAAGTCGCTAGCATGATTTTAGCATGACTAGCAAGTTGCTAGCATGATTTTAGCATGATTAGCAAGTCGGTAGCATGATTTTAGCATGACAAGCAAATCGCTAGCATGATTTTAGGATGATACTAGCATGACTAACAAGTTACTAGCATGATCCTAGCACGACTAGCAAGTCACTAGCATGATTTTAGCATGACTAGCAAGTCGCTAGCATGATTTTAGCATGATTAGCAAGTCGGTAGCATGATTTTAGCATGACAAGCAAATCGCTAGCATGATTTTAACATGATTAGCAAGTCGGTAGCATGATTTTAGCATGACAAGCAAGTCGCTAGCATGATTTTAACATGATTAGCAAGTCGCTAGCATGATTTTAGCATGACTAGCAAGTCACTAGCATGATTTTAACAAATCGCTAGCATGATTTTAGCATGACAAGCAAGTCGCTAGCATGATTTTAGCATGATTAGCAAGTCACTAGCATGATTTTAGCATTACTAGAAAGTCGCTAGCATGATTTTAGCATGTCGCTATCATGATTTTAGCATGAAAAGCAAGTCGCTAGCATGATTTTAGTATGATTAGCAAAGTCACTAGCATGATTTTAGCATGACTAGCAAGTCCCTAGCATGATTTTAGCCTGACTAGCAAAGTCGCTAGCATGATTTTATCATTACTAGCAAGTCACTAGCATGATTTTAGCATTACTAGCAAGTCGCTAACATGATTTTAGCAAGACTAGCAAGTCGCTAGCATGATTTTAACATGATTAGCAAGTCACTACCATGATTTTAGCATGACTAGCAAGTCACTAGCATGATTTTAGCATGACTAGCAAGACGCTAGCACGAATTAAGCATGATTAGCAAGTTGCTAGCATGATTTTAGCATGACTAGCAAGTCGCTAGCAAGGTTTTAGCAAGTCGCTAGCATGATTTTAGCATGACTAGCAAGTCGCTAACATGAATTTAGCATGACTAGCAAGTCGCTAACATGAATTTAGCATGACTAGCAAGTCACTAGCATGATTTTAGCATGATTAGCATATTGTTAGCATGATTAAGATGGAGAGATAGAAAGATAGATAGATAGATTAATAGATGGATAGATTTATAGATAGACAGATTTATAGATAGATAGATTTATAGATAGATTAATAGATAGATTAATAGATAGACAGATTTATAGATGGATAGATTTATAGATAGATAGATTAATAGATAGATTTATAGATAGATAGATTAATGGATAGACAGATTAATAGATAGACAGATTTATAGATAGATAGATTAATGGATAGACAGATTAATAGATAGATAGATTAATAGATAGACAGATTTATAGATAGACAGATTGATAGATAGACAGATTGATAGATAGACAGATTAATAGATAGATAGATAGATAGATAGATAGATAGATAGATAGATAGATAGATAGATAGATAGATAGATAGATAGATAGATAGATGAGTTTAAATGAGTTTGATCGGATTAGAAATAGTAGATAGAAGGGAAGCCTGATTTGAGTCTCAAAGGATTCTGGCAGTTTAAATTTGAATTTTGACAGTTGGAGTTTGAACATTCCGTCAATGTAAGTCAATGAGATTTTATTCCCAGTTTTAATCGGGATTTTTAGGAAAACCGTAAGTCCGATTAGTTAGAAAAGATATAGCAACTCGAGTTAGACCAGTATGAAGATCTGGGCTGAGTTTGGAGTTTGTAGAGTTAAAGCTCTAGGAGGAGTAGCAGTCAGAAAATTTTGGTCTCAGAAGAAGAATAATAATAATAATAACTAGATATGTACATTTCCTGAAGAAAATGTGAGTGGTGCTTGCAGTGGCAAAACTCGGCCCTCGGTTGCTAGGGTGTTGATATGCAGTTGCTATGGCACCCATGATGGTTGCTAGGGCCGTTGCTATGGTACCTGGGCTGGTTGCTAGGGTGTTGCTATGCGGTTTCTAGGGTACCCGGGGTGGTTGCTAGGGCCGTTGCTATTGTACCCAGGGTGGTTGCTAAGGTGTTGCTATGCGGTTGCTATGGTACTCAGGTGATTACTAGGGCAGTTGCTATGCAGTTGCTAGGGTACTTGGGTAGTTGCTAGGGCTGTTGCTAAGGTAACCGGGCTAGTTGCTATGGCATTGGTATGCAGTTGCTACTTTTCAAAGATCATTACTATGGAGTGTTATAGAGGTCTTTGCCTGATTAGCCCTTAGCTAATTGCTATTAGCATGAAGCTATTGAGTGCTAGCATGTGTAGCATGTTGAGAGTTTGCTAGCATGAGTTAAAAGTAGCAACTCCCATGTCTATGCGACATTCTGATACAAAAATATAGGTCTTGCTAATTGGTTGCTAGGGTACTCTGTTTGGTTGCTAGGGAGTGGCCAATGACGACACTTTAAAGTGTAGTTGCCAGTATGAGTGATATAAACCAACCCCCATGTCTCTGTGACATTCAGGTCAGAAGATATGCCTGTGTGGCTTTAGGTTGCTAGGGTACTCTGTTTGGTTGCTAGGGAGTGGCCAATGATGACACTGTAAAGTGTAGTTGCCAGTATGAGTGATTTAAACCAACCCCCATCTCTCTGTGACATTCAGGTCTGAAGATATGCCTGTGTGGCTTTAGGTTGCTAGGGTACTCTGTTTGGTTGCTAGGGAGTGGCCAATAACGACACTGTAAAGTGTAGTTGCCAGTATGAGTGATTTAAACCAACCCCCATCTCTCTGTGACATTGAGGTCTGAAGATATGCCTGTGTGGCTTTAGGTTGCTAGGGTACTCTGTTTGGTTGCTAGGGAGTGGCCAATAACGACACTGTAAAGTGTAGTTGCCAGTATGAGTGATTTAAACCAACCCACATGTCTCTGTGACATTCAGGTGCGAAGATATGCCTGTGTGGCTTTGGGTTGCTAGGGTACTCTGTTTGGTTGCTAGGGAGTGGCCAATGACAACACTGTAAAGTGTAGTTGCCAGTATGAGTGATATAAACCAACCCCCATGTCTCTGTGACATTCAGATCTGAAGATATGCCTGTGTGGCTTTGGGTTGCTAGGGTACTCTGTTTGGTTGCTAGGGAGTGGCAAATGACGACACTGTAAAGTCTAGTTGCCAGAATGAGTGATATAAACCAACCCCCATGTCTCTGTGACATTCAGGTCTGAAGATATGCTTGTGTGGCTTTAGGTTGCTAGGGTACTCTGTTTGGTTGCTAGGGAGTGGCCGATGACGACAAAGTAAAGTGTAGTTGCCAGTATGATTGATATAAACCAACCCCCATGTCTCTGTGACATTCAGGTCTGAAAATATGCCTGTGTGGCATTGGGTTGCTAGGGTACTCTGTTTGGTTGCTAGGGAGTGGTTAATGACAACACTGAAAAGTGTAGTTGCCAGTATGAGTGATATAAACCAACCCCCATGTCTCTGTGACATTCAGGTGTGAAGATATGCCTGTGTGGCTTTGGGTTGCTAGGGTACTCTGTTTGGTTGCTAAGGAGTGGCCAATGACAACATTGTAAATTGTAGTTGCCAGTATGAGTGATATAAACCAACCCCCATGTCTCTGTGACATTCAGGTCTGAAGATATGCCTGTGTGGATTCGGGTTGCTAGGGTACTCTGTTTGGTTGCTAGGGAGTGGCCAATGACAACATTGTAAATTGTAGTTGCCAGTATGAGTGATATAAACCAACCCCCATGTCTCTGTGATATTCAGATCTAAAGATATGCCTGTGTGGGTTTTGGTTGCTAGGGTGCTTGATAATGGTTGCTAGGGCGTGGATAGGAAGTGTCATTGGTGATTCACCATTGGCCCGAATCAAACGAGCCCACCCCCAAGTCTCTATGACACTGTGGTCCAAAGATATCCATATGGGTCATTATGATAGCAGTCTATGGGATCAGTTGCTAGGGTGCTGTAAATGGTTGTTAGGGCGTGGCTTGACTGCTTCACAGTGATCCGGAGAGTCTGATTGGTTGTCTGAGTAAAATGAGCCCGCCCCCATGTCTCTATGACACTGTGATGCAGAGTTATGTTCAATGCAAAATCCCTATGTAAATTACCATAGTAGGAAAAACGCATGTTTTTCATGGGCCGCGCCTCACCATAGTAAGTCAATGGGGCGACTTTGGGGCGCTTTCGCGCCCCAGGGGTGCAACTTATACCCCATTGAGTGATGTGTTCTCGCACAGCTTGATAGCCTCTCCAAATGTGGCGAATGACGTGTTTCTGCGAAATTGTCGCTCGGCGCTACGTCCCGTCAAAGTTTGCCACAATGCATTGTCTATGGGACGTTTTTGGGGCACTTTTTCGCCCCGTGTGATGTCATCGTACCCCCGATCGCTTATAAAAGTCATAGCACACCGAGTCTATATAGGCCGCACGATTTGACGCCCGTTTCGAGGGTCTGCGTCAAAAACTGCGGGACTAGTTACGCGCCGAAATCCTGCACGGAAGAAGTAAGAATAATAACTAGATATGTACATTTCCTGAAGAAAATGTGAGTGGTGCTTGCAGTGGCAAAACTCGGCCCTCGGTTGCTAGGGTGATGTAATTGGTTACTAGGGTGTGGCCATGAAGATCATAGGTCACTACTTATAGGCCGAGTCCAAACCCACAAACCTCTATGACTTTCTGATCCACAAATATATCACAAATTGTATGGCAATGTTAGTCTATCTGAGATTTTGCCCAAATTTCTCACCCGCTTTACGATAATCATACGCCCGATCGCTTTAAAAATTCATAGCACACCTCTCCTCAATAAGCCGGTTGATTTGAGACATCATTCATGGGTCTGCGACAAACGGTGCGGGACAAGTTACACGCTGAAGTTCCTATGGGCCTGCATGAACATTCTGCCAATGAAAGTCTATGGGATATTTTTGCCCGCTTTTTCGTGCGCTGTTTGAAAATCGTAGCTCCAATCGCTCCGAAAAGTCATAGCACACCTCTCCTCAATAAGCCGCAACATTTGACACCTCATTCATGGGTCTACGGCAAACGGTTCCGGACAAATTACCCACCGAAGTTCCTATGGGCCTGTCTGTGTGTGTGTGTGAGAAAGTGACAGTTGAGATTCAAATTCACAGACATTCTGCCATTGTAAATCAATGGGATTTTTTAGGCCGCTTTTTCCTCCGCTGTGTGAACATCGTAGGTCCGATCGCTTAGAAAAGTCATAGCACACCTCTCCTCAATGAGCCGGTCGATTTGAGACCTCATTCATGGGTCTACGCCAAACGATGCGGGAGGAGTAGCGCGCCGAAGTTTTGTCAGGGCGAACAGTAATAGTAATACTAGATATGTACATTTCCTGAAGAAAATGTGAGTGGTGCTTGCGGTGGCAAAACTCGGCCCTCGGTTGCTAGGGTGATGTAATTGGTTGCTAGGGTGTGGCTATGAAGATCATAGATCACTACTTATAGGCCGAGTCCAAACCCACAAACCTCTATGACTTTCTGATCCAAAGATATGATATCACAAATTGTATGGCAATGTTTGTCTATCTGAGATTTTGCCCAAATTTCTCGCCCGCTTTACGTATAATCGTACGCCCGATCGCTTCAAAAATTCAAAGCACACCTCTCCTCAATGAGCCGGTCGATTTGAGATGTCATTCATGGGTCTATGACAAACGGTGCCGGACGAGTTACACGCCGAAGTTCCTATGGGCCTGCATGATCATTCTTCCAATGAAAGTCTATGGGATATTTTTGGCCACTTTTTTGTGTGCTGTTTGAATATCGTACTTTCAATCGCACCGAAAAGTCATAGCACACCTCTCCTCAATAAGCCGCAACATTTGACACCTCATTCATGGGTCTACGCCAAACGGTGCCGGACAAATTACGCACCGAAGTTCCTATGGGCCTGTGTGTGTGTGTGAGAAAGTGACAGTTGAGATTCAAATTGACAGACATTCTGCCATTGTAAATCAATGGGATTTTTTGGCCCGCTTTTTCCTCCACTGTGTGAACATCGTAAGTCCGATCGCTTAGAAAAGTCATAGCACACCTCTCCTCGATGAGCCAGTCAATTTGACACCTCATTGGTGGATCTACGACAAACGGTGTGGGAGGAGTAGCGCGCCAAAGTTTTGTCAGGGCGAACAGTAATAGTAATACTGATTGTAAATCAATGTGATTTTTTTGCCCGCTTTTTCGTGCGCTGTGTGAACATCGTAAGTCCGATCGCTTAGAAAATTCATAGCACAACTTTCCTCAATAAGCCGGTCGATTTGAGACCTCATTCATGGGTCTATGACAAACGGTGTGGGACGAGTTACACATAGAAGTACCTTTGGGCCTGAATGAACATTCTGCCAATGAAAGTCTATGGGATATTTTTGCCCACTTTTTCGTGCGCTGTTTGAACATCGTAGCTCCAATCGCTCCGAAAAGTCATAGCACACCTCTCCTCAATAAGCCGCAACATTTGACACCTCATTCATGGGTCTACGGCAAACGGTGCTGGACAAATTGTGCACTGAAGTTGAAGGTTGGTTGCTAGGGTGTTGCTATGCAGTTGCTAGGGTACACGGGGTGGTTGCTAGGGTGCTGCTATGCGGTTGCTAGGGTACCCTGGGTGGTTGCTAAGGTATTGCTATGCAGTTTCTAAGGTACCCGGGTGGTTGCTAGGGCCGTTGCTAGGCTACCCAGAGTGGTTGCTAAGATAGTGTTATGCGGTTGCTAGGGTACCCGGGGTGGTTGCTAGGGTGTGGCTATGCGGTTGCTAGGGTACCTGGGGTGGTTGCTTGGGTGTTGCTATGCGGTTGCTAGGGTACCCGGGGAGGTTGCTAGGGTGTTGCTATGCGGTTGCTATGGTACCCGGGGTGGTTGCTTGGGTGTTGCTATGCGGTTGCTAGGGTACCCGGGGAGGTTGCTAGGGTGTTGCTATGCGGTTGCTATGGTACCCGGGGTGGTTGCTAGGGCCGTTGCTATGGTACTCGGGGTGGTTGCTAGGGTGTTGCTATGTGGTTGCTAGGGTTCCCGGGGCGGTTGCTAGGGCCGTTGCTAGGGTACCCAGGGTGGTTGCTAAGGTGTTGCTATGCGGTTGCTAAGGTACCCGGGGTGGTTGCTAGGGTGTTGCTATGTGGTTGCTAGGGAACCCGGGGTGGTTGCTAGGGTGTTGCTATGCGGTTGCTAGGGTACCCAGGGTGGTTGCTAGGGCCGTTGCTAGGGTACCCAGGGTGGTTGCTAAGGTGTTGCTATGTGGTTGCTAGGGAACCTGGGATGGTTGCTAGGGTGTTGCTATGTGGTTGCTAGGGTACTTGGAGTGGTTGCTAGGGTGTTGCTATGTGGTTGCTAGGGAACCCGGGGTGGTTGCTAGGGCCGTTGCTAGGGTACCCGGGGTGGTTGCTAGGGTGTTGCTATGCGTTTGCTAGGGTACCCGGGGTGGTTGCTAGGGCCGTTGCTAGCGTACCCAGGGTGGTTGCTAAGGTGTTGCTATGTGGTTGCTAGGGTACCTGGGGTGGTTGCTAGGGTGTTGCTATGCAGTTGCTAGGGTACCCGGGATGGTTGCTAGGGTGTTGCTATGCGGTTGCTAGGGTACCCAGGGTGGTTGCTAGGGCCGTTGCTAGGGTACCCGGGGTGGTTGCTAGGGTGTTGCTATGCGGTTGCTAGGGTACCCGGGGTGGTTGCTAGGGCCGTTGCTAGCGTACCCAGGGTGGTTGCTAAGGTGTTGCTATGTGGTTGCTAGGGTACCTGGGGTGGTTGCCAGGGTGTTGCTATGTGGTTGCTAGGGTACTCGGAGTGGTTGCTAGGGCAGTTGCTAGGGTACCCAGGGTGGTTGCTGGGGTACTTGGGTGGTTACTAGGGCCGTTTCTATGCGGTTGCTAGGGTACCCGGGTGGTTGCTAGGGCCGTTGCTAAGGTACCCGGGCTAGTTGCTAGGGCATTGGTAGGCAGTTGCTAGTTGTCAAAGATCATTACTATGGAGTGTTATAGAGGTCTTTGCCTGATTAGCCCTTAGCTAATTGCTATTAGCATTCAGCCATTGAGTGCTAGCATGTGTACCATGTCGAGAGTTAGCTAGCATGAGTCAAAAGTAGAAACTCCCATGTCTATGCGACATTCTGATACAAAGATATTGGTCTTGCTAATTGGTTGCTAGGGTACTCAGTTTGGTTGCTAGGGAGTGGCCAATAACAACACTGTAAAGTGTAGTTGCCAGTATGAGTGATATAAACCAACCCCCATGTCTCTGTGACATTCAGGTCTAAAGATATGCCTGTGTGGCTTTGGGTTGCTAGGGTACTCTCTTTGGTTGCTAGGGAGTGGCCAATGACGATACTGTAAAGTGTAGTTGCCAGTATGAGTGATATAAACCAACTCCCATGTCTCTGTGACATTCAGGTCTGAAGATATGCCTGTGTGGCTTTGGGTTGCTAGGGTACTCTGTTTGGTTGCTAGGGAGTGTCAATGTTGATTGGTGATTGGGCGTTTGCTGCCCCGACTCAAAGGAGTCCGCCCCCATGTCTCTATGATACTCTGATCCAGAGATATGCATCTGTGCCCTTATAATGGAAGTCTATGGGATCAGTTGCTAGGGTGCCCTAAATGGTTGCTAGGGCGTGGCTTGACACCTTCATGATGATCCGTAGAGTCTGATTGGCCATCTGAGTAAAATGAGCCCGCCTCCATGTCTCTAGGCCAATGTGATGCTGAGTTATGCCCAATGCAAAATCCCTATG
The DNA here is from genome assembly GCF_049309525.1 of Garra rufa. Taxonomy (NCBI): domain Eukaryota; kingdom Metazoa; phylum Chordata; class Actinopteri; order Cypriniformes; family Cyprinidae; genus Garra; species Garra rufa. The sequence goes on along the minus strand of NC_133363.1, from coordinate 21,502,649 downwards.
TAAATTACAATGGGCTTTCATGGGACGTCCCTTACCATAGAAAGTCAATGGGGCAAATTTTGGGGGACTCTTGCACTCCTGGGGTACACCTTATACCCCATTGCGAGGTGTCGCCTGGCACAGCTTGATAGCCTCTCCAAATGTGGCGAATCACGTGTTTCTACGAAATTGTCTCTCGGCGCTACGTCCCGTCAAAGTTGGCCGCAATGCATTGTCTATGGGATTTTGGGGGCGAATAAAAATGGGCTGTGACATCATCGTACCCCCGATCGTTTTAAAAAGTTACCAGAATTTTTGGGTCAATGGGCCGCACAATTTGACGCCCATTTCGAGGGTCTACGACAAAAACTGCGGGAAGTAATTTTTTTGCATAAAGGGGGCGTTTGCACCCCAGGGGTACAACTTTTACCCCATTGCGAGGTGTCTTCTCGCACAGCTTACCAGCCTCCCCAAATGTGGCGAATCACGTGTTTCTGTGAAATTCTCGCTCTGCGCTACGTCCCGTCAAAGTTTGCCGCAATGCATTGTCAATACGATTTTTAGGGCCGCTTTTGCCCCCCGTGTGATGTCATCGTACCCCCGATCGCTTATAAAAGTCATAGCACACCGAATTTATATAGGACGCACGATTTGATGCCCGTTTCGAGGGTCTAGGACAAAAACTGCGGGACAAGTTACGCGCCAAACTTTGTACGGAAGAAAAATAATAATAATAATAATAAGCACGCACAACAGTAATAGTGATGCTTTGCCTATGGCAAGCACCACTAACTAGATATGTACATTTCCTGAAGAAAATGTGAGTGGTGCTTGCAGTGGCAAAACTCGGCCCTCGGTTGCTAGGGTGATGTAATTGGTTGCTAGGGTGTGGCTATGAAGATCATAGGTCCCTACTTATAGGCCGAGTCCAAACCCACAAACCTCTATGACTTTCAGATCCAAAGATATGATCTCACAAATTGTATGGCAATATTAGTCTTTCTGAGATTTTGCCCAAATTTCTCGTCTGCTTTACGATAATCGTACGCTCGATCGCTTCAAAAATTCATAGCACACCTCTCTTCAATAAGCCGGTCGATTTGAGACGTCATTCATGGGTCTATGACAAACGGTGTGGGACTAGTTACACGCCGAAGTTCATAATGGCCTGCATGAACATTCTGCCAATGAAAGTCTATGGGATATTTTTGCCTGCTTTTTCGTGCGCTTTTTGAACATCGTACCTCCAATCCCTCCGAAAAGTCATAGCACACGTCTCCTCAATAAGCCCCAACATTTGACACCTTATTCATGGGTCTACGGCAAATGGTGCCGGACAAATTACGCACCGAAGTTCCAATAGGCCTGTGTGTTTGTGTGTGTGTGTGTGTGTGTGTGAGAAAAGTGACAGTTGAGATTCAAATTCACAGACATTCTGCCATTGTAAATCAATGGGATTTTTTAGCCCGCTCTTTACTCCGCTGTGTGAACACCGTAGGTCCGATCGCTTAGAAAAGTCATAGCACACCTCTCCTCAATGAGCCGGTCGATTTGACACCTCATTCATGGATCTACAACAAACGGTGCGGGAGGAGTAGCGCGCCGAAGCTTTGTCAGGGCGAACAGTAATAGTAATACTAGATATGTACATTTCCTGAAGAAAATGTGAGTGGTGCTTGCGGTGGCAAAACTCGGCCCTCGGTTGCTAGGGTGATGTAATTGGTTGCTAGGGTGTGGCTATGAAGATCATAGATCACTACTTATTGGCCGAGTCCAAACCCACAAACCTCTATGACTTTCTGATCCAAAGATACGATATCACAAATTGTATGGCAATGTTTGTCTATCTGAGATTTTGCCCAAATTTCTCGCCCGCTTTACGTATAATCGTACGCCCGATCGCTTCAAAAATTCAAAGCACACCTCTCCTCAATAAGCCGGTCGATTTGAGATGTCATTCATGGGTCTATGACAAACGGTGCCGGACGAGTTACACGCCGAAGTTCCTATGGGCCTGCATGATCATTCTTCCAATGAAAGTCTATGGGATATTTTTGGCCACTTTTTTGTGTGCTGTTTGAATATCGTACTTTCAATCGCTCCGAAAAGTCATAGCACACCTCTCCTCAATAAGCCGCAACATTTGACACCTCATTCATGGGTCTACGCCAAACGGTGCCGGACAAATTACGCACCGAAGTTCCTATGGGCCTGTGTGTGTGTGTGTGTGAGAAAGTGACAGTTGAGATTCAAATTCACAGACAGTCTGCCATTGTAAATCAATGGGATTTTTTGGTCCGCTTTTTCCTCCGCTGTGTGAACATCGTAGGTCCGATCGCTTAGAAAAGTGAAAGCACACCTCTCCTCAATGAGCCGGTCGATTTGACACCTCATTCATGGGTCTATGAGAAACGGTGAGGGACGAGTTACGCTTCGAAGTTCCTATGGGCCTGCATGAACATTCTGCCAATGAAAGTCTATGGGATATTTTTGCCCACTTTTTTGTGGGCTGTTTGAACATCGTACCTCCAATCACTCCGAAAAGTCATAGCACACCTCTCCTCAATAAGCCGCAACATTTGACACCTCATTCATGGGTCTACGGCAAACGGTTCCGGACAAATTACCCATCGAAGTTCCTATGGGCCTGTGTGTGTGTGTGAGAAAGTGACAGTTGAGATTCAAATTGACAGACATTCTGCCATTGTAAATCAATGGGATTTTTTGGCCCGCTTTTTCCTCCGCTGTGTGAACATCGTAGGTCCGATCGCTTAGAAAAGTCATAGCACACCTCTCCTTAGTGAGCCGGTCGATTTGACACCTCATTCATGGGTCTATGACAAACGGTGTGGGAGGAGTTACGCGCCGAAGTTTTGTCAGGGCGAACAGTAATAGTAATACTGATTGTAAATCAATGGGATTTTTTGCCCGCTTTTTCGTGCGCTGTGTGAACATCATAAGTCCGATCGCTTCAAAAATTCATAGCACACCTCTCCTCAATAAGCCGGTCGATTTGAGACCTCATTCATGGGTCTATTACAAACGGTGTGGGACGAGTTACACGTCGTAGTACCTTTAGGCCTGAATGAACATTCTGCCAATGAAAGTCTATGGGATATTTTTGCCCACTTTTTCGTGCACCGTTTGAACATCATAGCTCCAATCGCTCCGAAAAGTCATAGCACACCTCTCCTCAATAAGCCGCAACATTTGACACCTCATTCATGGGTCTACGGCAAACGGTGCCGGACAAATTACGCACCGAAGTTCCTATGGGCCTGTGTGTGTGTGTGTGTGTGTGTGTGAGAAAGTGACAGTTGAGATTCAAATTCACAGACATTCTGCCATTGTAAATCAATGGGATTTTTTAGCCCGCTCTTTCCTCCGCTGTGTGGACACCGTAAGTCCGATCGCTTAGAAATTTCAGAGCACACCTCTCCTCAATGAGCCGGTCGATTTGACACCTCATTCATGGATCTACGACAAACGGTGTGGGAGCAGTAGCGCGCCGAAGGGTGTTGCTATGCAGTTGTTATGGCACCCATGATGGTTGCTAGGGCCGTTGCTATGGTACCCGGGGTGGTTGCTAGGGTGTTGCTATGCAGTTGCTAGGGTACATGGGGTGGTTGCTAGGGTGCTGCTATGCGGTTGCTAGGGTACCCTGGGTGGTTGCTAGGGTGTTGCTATGCAGTTTCTAAGGTACCCGGGGTGGTTGCTAGGGTGTTGCTATGCGGTTGCTAGGGTACCCAGGGTGGTTGCTAGGGTGTTGCTATGCGGTTGCTATGGTGCCCGGGGTGGTTGCTAGGGCCGTTGCTAGGGTACCCAGGGTGGTTGCTAGGGTGTTGCTATGCGGTTGCTAGTGTACCCTGGGTGGTTTCTAGGGCCGTTGCTAGGTACCGAGAGTGGTTGCTAGGGCCGTTGCTAGGGTACCCAGGGTGGTTGCTAAGGTGTTGCTATGCGGTTGCTAGGGTACCCAGGGTGGTTGCTAGGGTGTTGCTATGCAGTTGCTAGGGTAACCAGGGTGGTTGCTAGGGTGTTGCTATGCAGTTGCTAGGGTAACCAGGGTGGTTGCTAGGGTGTTGCTATGTGGTTGCTAGGGTAACCAGGGTGGTTGCTAAGGTGTTGCTATGCGGTTGCTATGGTACTTGGGTTGTTGCTAGGGCCGTTGCTAAGGTACCCGGGGTAGTTGCTAGGGCATTGGTAGGCAGTTGCTATATGTCAAAGATCATTACTATGGAGTGTTATAGAGTTCTTTGATTGATTAGCCCTTAGCTAATTGCTATTAGCATGCAGCCATTGAGTGCTAGCATGTGTAGCATGTTGAGAGTTTGCTAGCATGAGTCAAAAGTAGCAACTCCCATGTCTATGTGACATTCTAATACAAAGATATAGGTCTTGCTAATTGGTTGCTAGGGTACCCTGTTTGGTTGCTAGGGAGTGGCCAATGACGACACTGTAAAGTGTAGTTGCCAGTATGAGTGATATAAACCAACCCCCATGTCTCTGTGACATTCAGGTCAGAAGATATGCCTGTGTGGCTTTAGGTTGCTAGGGTACTCTGTTTGGTTGCTAGGGAGTGGCCAATAACGACAATGTAAAGCGTAGTTGCCAGTATGAGTGATTTAAACCAACCCCCATGTCTCTGTGACATTCAGGTGTGAAGATATGCCTGTGTGGCTTTGGGTTGCTAGGGTACTCTGTTTGGTTGCTAGGGAGTTGCCAATGACGACACTGTAAAGTGTAGTTGCCAGTATGAGTGATATAAACCAACCCCCATGTCTCTGTGACATTCAGGTCTGAAGATATGCCTGTGTGGCTTTGGGTTGCTAGGGTACTCTGTTTGGTTGCTAGGGAGTGTCAATGTTGATTGGTGATTGGGCGTTTGCTGCCCCGACTCAAAGGAGTCCGCCCCCATGTCTCTATGACACTCTGATCCAGAGATATGCATCTGGGCCCTTATAATGGAAGTCTATGGGATCAGTTGCTAGGGTGCCCTAAATAGTTGCTAGGGCGTGGCTTGACACCTTCATGATGATCTGGAGAGTCTGATTGGCCATCTGAGTAAAATGAGCCCGCCTCCATGTCTCTAGGCCAATGTGATGCTGAGTTATGCCCAATGCAAAACCCCTATGTAAATTACAATGGGTTTTCATGGGACGTCTCTTACCATAGAAAGTCAATGGGGCAAATTTGGAGAGCTCTTGCACCCCAGGGGTACAACTTTTACCCCATTGCGAGGAATCTTCTCGCACAGCTTGATAGCCTCTCCAGATGTGGCGAATCACGTGTTTCTACGAAATTCTTGCTTGGCGCTACGTTCCGTCAAAATTCGTCCCCATGCATTGTCTATGGGATTTTGGGGCCGAATTTTTACCCCAGGTGACATCATCGTACCCCTGATCTCTTATAAAAGTCGGGGATCTACATTCCCATATTGGCCGCACAATTTGACGCCCATTTCGAGGGTCTACGACAAAAATTGCAGGACGAGGGGCGCGCCAAAATTTGAATGAAAGAGGGGCATTTGCGCCCCAGGGGTACAACTTATACCCCATTGCGAGATGTGTTCTTGCACAGCTTGACAGCCTCTCCAGTTGTGGTGAATCACGTGTTTCTACGAAATTCTGGGTCTGCGCTATGTCCCGTTAAAGTTGGCCGTAATGCATTGTCATTGTAAATTTTGGGGTGGTTTTTTGCCCCGTGTGACATCATCGTACCCCCGATCCCTTATAAAAGTCATAGCACACCGAGTCTATATAGGACGCACGATTTGACGCCCGTTTCGAGGGTCTACGACAAAAACTGCGGGACTAGTTACGCGCCGAAAAACGTACGGAAGAAGTAAGAAGAAGAAGAAGAAGAAGAAGAAGAAGAAGAATAATAAGTATGAACAATAGTAATAGTGATGCTTTGCCTATGGCAAGCACCACTAACTAGATATGTACATTTCCTGAAGAAAATGTGTGTGGTGCTTGCGGTGGCAAAACTCGGCCCTCGGTTGCTAGGGTGATGTAATTGGTTGCTAGGGTGTGGCTATGAAGGTCACTACTTATATGCCAAGTCAAAAGAGCCCAACCACAAGCCTCCATGACTTTCTAATCCAAAGATATATCACAAATTGTATGGCAATGTTAGTCTATCGGAGATTTTGCCCAAATTTCTCACCCGCTTTACGATAATCGTACGCTCGATAGCTTCAAAAATTCATGGCACACCTCTCCTTAATAAGCCGGTCGATTTGAGACATCATTCATGGGTCTATGACAAACGATGTGGGACGAGTTACACGTCGAAGTTCATATGGGCCTTCATGAACATTCTGCCAATGAAAGTCTATGGGATATTTTTTCCCACTTTTTCGTGCTCTGTTTGAAAATTGTAGCTCCAATCGCTCCGAAAAGTCATAGCACAGCTCTCCTCAAAAAGCCGCAACATTTGAAACCTCATTCATGGGTCTACGGCAAACGGTGCCGGACAAATTACGCACCGAAGTTCCTATGGGCCTGTGTGTGTGTGTGTGTGTGTGTGTATGAGAAAGTGACAGTTGAGATTCAAATTCACAGACATTCTGCCATTGTAAATCAATGGGATTTTTTAGCCCGCTCTTTCCTCCGCTGTGTGAACACCGTAGGTCCGATCGCTTAGAAAAGTCATAGCACACCTCTCCTCAATGAGCCGGTCGATTTGACACCTCATTCATGGATCTACGACAAACGGTGTGGGAGGAGTAGCGCGCCGAAGCTTTGTCAGGGCGAACAGTAATAGTAATACTAGATATGTACATTTCCTGAAGAAAATGTGAGTGGTGCTTGCGGTGGCAAAACTCGGCACTCGGTTGCTAGGGTGATGTAATTGGTTGCTAGGGTGTGGCTATGAAGGTCAATACTTATATGCCGAGTCAAAAGAGCCCACCCACAAGCCTCTATGACTTTCTGCTCCAAAGATATGATATCACAAATTGTATGGCAATGTTAGTCTATCTGAGATTTTGCCCAAATTTCTCGCCCGCTTCACGATAATCGTACGCCCGATCGCTTCAAAAATTCATACCACACCTCTCCTCAATAAGCCGGTCGATTTGAGGCGTCATTCATGGATCTATGACAAACGGTGCCAGACGAGTTACACGCAGAACTTCCTATGGGCCTGCATGAACATTCTGCCAATGAAAGTCTATGGGATATTTTTGCCCGCTTTTTCGTGCGCTGTTTGAACATCGTAGCTCCAATCGCTACGAAAACTCATCGCACACCTCTCCTCAATAAGTCGCAACATTTGACACCTCATTCATGGGTCTACGGCAGACGGTGCCTGACAAATTAGTTCCTATGGGCCTGTGTATGTATGTGAGAAAGTGACAGTTGAGATTCAAATTCACAGACATTCTGCCATTGTAAATCAATGGGATTTTTTAGTCCGCTTTTTCCTCCGCTGTGTGAACATCATAAGTCCGATCGCTTAGAAAAGTCATAGCACACCTCTCCACAATAAGCCGCAACATTTGACACCTCATTCATGGGTCTATGGCAAACGGTGCCGGACAAATTATGCACCGAAGTTCCTATGGGCCTGTGTGTGTGTGTGAGAAAGTGACAGTTGAGATTCAAATTCACAGACATTCTGCCATTGTAAATCAATGGGATTTTTTAGTCCGCTTTTTCCTCCGCTGTACGATAATTGTACACCCGATCACAGAATGGCAAACTTTAACTGTGACTTTTCTGAGCTAAACTTTAAGCTAAACTGCTTATATTTTCAGTGATTTTCATTTAGCTGTCAATAAATAAATGATTGAATGAAAGAATAAATGAATGAATGAATAAATAAATAGTTTTAAATGTAAAAAATATTTATAAATCCGGATATTTCTCCTATATAAATCTCTGGTCCACAGGAATGCAAAGGTAACTATGGCAATCAAGATTTGTTTTGCCTTGAAAAGTGCATTGTTATTTTTGTTGCTTAGCAACGTTCTGTAACGGTTTACCAGACAGGAAAAAAAAAGCCTCTCATACATTTTTGCTTCATTACTGATTGAGCACTTGCTGGGATCATGACACGAGGTAAGTTGTTATCTTGCTCATCAGTTCATCACATATTTGTCCGTTTATTGTCAATATATTAATAGTTTTCTTTAAATATTTTAGAGAAAGTAGTACTGATTGTTGGCCACAGCTTTGTAAAGTGGGCTGAAAAGAGAGCTGAGGCCGCCTGGGAGCCTAACTTGGGTCTGCGGAGCACCTGTGTAAAGTGGCATGGAAAAGGAGGGCTGAGATGGAGCCAGCTTCTGCCTGCCGTCCTCTCAACAAGCCAGAGACCAGACGTCCTGGTGATCCATGCTGGGGGGAATGACTTGGGTGTACTAAGGAGTCTGGATCTCCTAAGTTCCATGAGGAAGGACATTTCTGCACTGCAGAAAATCACCGGGGCCAAGGTGATTTTCTCCGGCATCACCGAGAGGTGTGTCTGGCGGTGGGGAAAAGGCCGGAGTATCAATAAAGCGAGGAAGTTCGTAAACAGTGCCATGAAAAAGTTCATGGCTGAGACTGGTGGTGGATTCATTGACCACCACATTATAACAAGGAAGAGAGGTGGACTGTTCAGGTGGGATGGGGTTCATCTGTCTGATGAGGCAAATGACATGTTTTTAAAAAACATTGCAAGTGCTATAAGCAAATAAATTTTAAAGTAATTTATCTACAAAACTTGTTTGTCATTCTTTCTCAGTGAGTTGCATTTGAGGGGTTCCATATTAAAACTTTTTCTTTTCTTATGAATACATTAACCTGAAAAATATAAGTTGATTTTATTATGTATTATATTCCTGAAACGGCCTGGTTTCTATACACCGTGATTCATGACATTTAAATAAATTACATTTCAATATTTGGAAGCAAATTCAGGGTGACTTTTATTTTGAAATCGCGATGCATATTTTGAAGTATTGTTCTATATTGGCACGGCATATATGATTTACGTAACAAATCTTGAGATTACACACACACACACACACACACACACACACACACACACACACACACACACACACACACACACACACACTTTTTTCCCAGATGATTGTTAAGCATTCTAAACTCATAGCATATGCAGAGGAAGAGTTTTTGGACCGAGCTGCTAAGATAGAGAAGTGCTCTAAGCTTGTACAGAATTCGTAAATAAGTATAGATCTTTTTTACACTCTTATTTAAAATAGCAGGATTTTCTGCTATTTATAAAACTTGAAAAAGACGAGACCACATTGGTGGGCGGAGTTAGTACGAATAGACACTCCGTTTTTGGTTTTTCATTTTGTGTATAATTAATAAAAAGTAAATACATGCATTAATAAATAGTTTTAACACCATATTTAAGAGAAAATTGTACTCATTCACAGATATATCAAGTGGGCTGAGAGGACAGCTAAGGTCACCTGGTAGCGGTCTTCTGAATAGTTCAGAGACTTGGGAAGGAAGGCATGAGATAGAGCCAGCTTCTTGATGTCATGCTCTCAACCTTTCAGCACTCCAATGAGGACTTTTAAGCAATTTCAGCACCAATACCACAATACTAAAGGCCGGAAAATGAAAAAAGCCAGGAACTTCCATCAACAACGCCATGGCAAAACACATGTAGTGTTTATCAATAATAAAGATATAACAGAGAAGAAAAGTGAACTGTTCAGGTTGGATGGGGTTCAATTTTCAGAGATTGTAAATTATATATATATATATATATATATATATATATTTTTTTTTTTTACCTTGGAAGTGCTATTATTCCATACATAAAAATGCCATATAGTAGTCAACATCTGAAGGGGATCAAAAAAGGTCATCAAAGTGGTTCTAAGACAATAGATAATTCTTTATGCTTTTAGGACAAATTTATTGAAAGGTTTTGATCCACTTTAAATGTTGACTACTGTACATCTACAAAATTATGTATGTCATTTGTTTCCAGTGAGGTGGATATATGATTCAATAAATGTGCATCAATTAAAAAAAAATTAACTAACAAACATTGCAATATTGCAGATTTGACTTACCACAAGTTTGTGAACAGGCTCCATAGTTAAAGTGATTCTATACAATCATGTAGAAATGTTTGTCTATTACAGTATGTATTGAGCACAAAGTGAAAGTAAAGCAGACGTTTGTTATCAGATGAGACATAGGCATGTTATAAAAAAAATGTAATGTTGCTGAATTTAGAACCACAAACCTACATAACACGTATTATTTCTGCCATAGAAAGACAGACTAAAATAGTACGAGTAATACTAGCATGCAGTTCAACATATGAGTGTCATAAGCAGTGAATGATCTTCCTCTGAGCTACAATAGCAATCCAGGATGTGAAAACTCAAATGATTAATGATACCTTTCCAGATCAAGTAAGAGTGAGATTTTTTCAGGTTTAGATACTTAAGTTTGCTTATTGAATATTCAGACATATTGTGGTCTTGTATAAGTACACATAGTTAATTTGCAGAATTATAATAAAACAATAAATAAATATTTACACTTAATGTGGTCTTCATTTAGAGAAATGTATAAACCTTATTTAAAAGTAAGTTCTTACCATCTCAATGTACCATTCAATAAAGACAAATAGGCTTGATTTGCAAATTCACCTAAAATGTTTATTAAAATTAAGAAAAGCACCTGTTGTGCCAAATCCTGTCCACCAATCCTGATCCCAGTCACGCATCTAGATCCTAAAGTGTTTTATTGGCTACCAGTAAACATTATTTCAGTGAAGTCATTTAA